>NC_054481.1:134472980-134725480 GCF_017639515.1 Carcharodon carcharias
GAGCAGCATTTCCTGAGGTGTGAGCGAGCAGCATTTCCTGAGGTGGGAGTGAGCAGCATTTCCTGAGGGTGGAAGGAGCAGCATTACCACAGGGTGGAAGGAGCAACATTTCTGAGGGGGTAGTGAGCAGTATTTCCTAAGGAGGGAACGAGCAGCATTTCCTGAGGGGGGAGCGAGCAGAATTTCCTGTGGGGCAGAGAACATCATTTCCTGAGGGGGAAGCAAGCAGCATTTCTTGAGGGGGAATGAGCTGCATTTCCTGAGGGGGAACGAGCAGCATTTTCTGAGGGGGGAACGAGCAGCATTTTCTGAGGGGACAACGAGCAGCATTTCCTGAGTGGGGAGTGAGCAGCATTTCCTGAGGGGGGAGTGAGCAGCATTTCCTGAGGGGGAAGTGAGCAGCATTTCCTGAGGGGGGGAGTGAGCAGCATTCCCTGAGGGGGGAGTGAGCAGCATTTCCTGAGGGGGGAGTGAGCAGCATTTCCTGAGGGGGGAGTGAGCAGCATTTCCTGAGGGGGGAGTGAGCAGCATTTCCTGAGGGGGGAACAAGCAGCATTTGCTGAGGGGGGAACAAGCAGCATTTCCTGAGGGGGGAACAAGCAGCATTTGCTGAGGGGGGAATGAGCAGCATTTCCTGAGGGGGGAATTATCAGCATTTCCTGAGGGGGGAACGAGCAACATTTCTGAGGTGGAAATGAGCAGCATTTCCTGAGGAGGGAACGAGAAACATTTCCTGAGGGGGGAACAAGCAGCATTTGCTGAGGGGGGAACAAGCAGCATTTCCTGAGGGGGGAACAAGCAGCATTTGCTGAGGGAGGAATGAGCAGCATTTCCTGAGGGGGGAATTATCAGCATTTCCTGAGGGGGGAACGAGCAACATTTCTGAGGTGGAAATGAGCAGCATTTCCTGAGGAGGGAACGAGAAACATTTCCTGAGGGGGGAGCGAGCAGCATTTTCTGAGGGGGGATTGAGCAGCATTTCCAGAGGGGGGGAATGAGCAGCATTTCCTGAGTGGGCAGCGAGCAGCATTTCCTCAGGGTAGAACGAGCAGCATTTCTGAGGGGTCGGCGAGCAGCATTTCCTGAGGGGGGAGCGAGCAGCATTTCCTGAGGGGGCAGTGAGCATTATTTCCTGAGGGGGGAATGCGCAGTATTTCCGCATGGGGGCGCGAGCTGCATTTCCTGAGGGGGGAACAAGCAGCAATTCCTGAGGGGGGAGTGAGCAGCATTTCCTGAGGGGGGAGTGAGCAGCATTTCCTGAGGGGGGGAACAAGCAGCATTTGCTGAGGGGGAAGCGAGCAGAATTTCCTGAGGGGCAGAGAACATCATTTCCTGAGGGGCAGAGAACATCATTTCCTGAGGCGGAAGCAAGCAGCATTTCTTGAGGGGTTATCAAGCAGCATTTCCTGAGGGGGAACGAGCAGCATTTTCTGAGGGGGGGAACGAGCAGCATTTTCTGAGGGGACAACGAGCAGCATTTCCTGAGGGGGGAGTGAGCAGCATTTCCTGAGGGGGGAGTGAGCAGCATTTCCTGAGGGGGGAGTGAGCAGCATTTCCTGAGGGCAGAACAAGCAGCATTTGCTGAGGGGGGAACAAGCAGCATTTGCTGAGGGGGGAACAAGCAGCATTTGCTGAGGGGGGAACAAGCAGCATTTGCTGAGGGGGGAACAAGCAGCATTTGCTGAGGGGGGAATGAGCAGCATTTCCTGAGGGGGGAATGATCAGCATTTCCTGAGGGGGGAACGAGCAACATTTCTGAGGTGGAAATGAGCAGCATTTCCTGAGGAGGGAACGAGAAACATTTCCTGAGGGGGGAGCGAGCAGCATTTTCTGAGGGGGGATTGAGCAGCATTTCCAGAGGGGGGGAATGATCAGCATTTCCTGAGGGGGCAGCGAGCAGCATTTTCTGAGGGGGATCGAGCTACATTTCCTAAGGGGGGAACGAGCAGCATTTCCTGAGGGGTTAGTGAGCATCTTTTCCTGAGGGGGGAATGGGCAGCATTTCCTGAGGGGGGAATGAGCAGCATTTCCTGAGTGGGGGACGAGCAGCATTTCCTGAGGGGTCAGTGAGCATCTTTTCCTGAGGGGGGAATGGGCAGCATTTCCTGAGGGGGGAATGGGCAGCATTTCCTGAGGGGTGAATGGGCAGCATTTCCTGAGGGAGGAATGGGCAGCATTTCCTGAGGGCGGAATGGGCAGCATTTCCTGAGGGGGGAATGGGCAGCATTTCCTGAGGGGGGGATGGGCAGCATTTCCTGAGGGGGGAATGGGCAGCATTTCCTGAGGGGGGAATGGGCAGCATTTCCTGAGGGGGGAATGGGCAGCATTTCCTGAGGGGGGAATGGGCAGCATTTCCTGAGGGGGGAATGGGCAGCATTTCCTGAGGGGGGAATGGGCTGCATTTCCTGAGGGGGGAATGGGCAGCATTTCCTGATGGGGGAATGGGCAGCATTTCCTGAGGGGGGAATGGGCAGCATTTCCTGAGGGGGGAATGGGCAGCATTTCCTGAGGGGGGAATGGGCAGCATTTCCTGAGGGGGGAGCGAGCAGCATTTCCTGAGGGGGAAACAAGCAGCATTTCTTGAGGGGTGATCGAGCAGCATTTCCTGAGGGGGCCAGTGAGCAGCATTTCCTGAGGGGGGAAGTGAGCAGCATTTCCTGAGGTGTGAGCGAGCAGCATTTCCTGAGGTGGGAGTGAGCAGCATTTCCTGAGGGGGCAGCGAGCAGCATTTCCTGAGGGTGGAAGGAGCAGCATTACCACAGGGTGGAAGGAGCAACATTTCTGAGGGGGTAGCGAGCAGTATTTCCTAAGGAGGGAACGAGCAGCATTTACTGATCGGTTAGCGAGCAGAATTTCCTGAGGGGCAGAGAACATCATTTCCTGAGGGGGAAGCAAGCAGCATTTCTTGAGGGGGAATGAGCTGCATTTCCTGAGGGGGAACGAGCAGCATTTTCTGAGGGGGGAACGAGCAGCATTTTCTGAGGGGACAACGAGCAGCATTTCCTGAGGGGGGAGTGAGCAGCATTTCCTGAGGGGGGAGTGAGCAGCATTTCCTGAGGGGGAAGTGAGCAGCATTTCCTGAGGGGGGAGTGAGCAGCATTCCCTGAGGGGGGAGTGAGCAGCATTTCCTGAGGGGGGAGTGAGCAGCATTTCCTGAGGGGGGAGTGAGCAGCATTTCCTGAGGGGGGAGTGAGCAGCATTTCCTGAGGGGGGAACAAGCAGCATTTGCTGAGGGGGGAACAAGCAGCATTTGCTGAGGGGGCAACAAGCAGCATTTGCTGAGGGGGGAATGAGCAGCATTTCCTGAGGGGGGAATTATCAGCATTTCCTGAGGGGGGAACGAGCAACATTTCTGAGGTGGAAATGAGCAGCATTTCCTGAGGAGGGAACGAGAAACATTTCCTGAGGGGGGAACAAGCAGCATTTGCTGAGGGGGTAACAAGCAGCATTTCCTGAGGGGGGAACAAGCAGCATTTGCTGAGGGAGGAATGAGCAGCATTTCCTGAGGGGGGAATTATCAGCATTTCCTGAGGGGGGAACGAGCAACATTTCTGAGGTGGAAATGAGCAGCATTTCCTGAGGAGGGAACGAGAAACATTTCCTGAGGGGGGAGCGAGCAGCATTTTCTGAGGGGGGATTGAGCAGCATTTCCAGAGGGGGGGAATGAGCAGCATTTCCTGAGTGGGCAGCGAGCAGCATTTCCTCAGGGTAGAACGAGCAGCATTTCTGAGGGGTCGGCGAGCAGCATTTCCTGAGGGGGGAGCGAGCAGCATTTCCTGAGGGGGCAGTGAGCAGTATTTCCTGAGGGGGGAATGCGCAGTATTTCCGCATGGGGGCGCGAGCTGCATTTCCTGAGGGGGGAACAAGCAGCAATTCCTGAGGGGGGAGTGAGCAGCATTTCCTGAGGGGGGAGTGAGCAGCATTTCCTGAGGGGGGAACAAGCAGCATTTGCTGAGGGGGAAGCGAGCAGAATTTCCTGAGGGGCAGAGAACATCATTTCCTGAGGGGCAGAGAACATCATTTCCTGAGGCGGAAGCAAGCAGCATTTCTTGAGGGGTTATCAAGCAGCATTTCCTGAGGGGGAACGAGCAGCATTTTCTGAGGGGGGGAACGAGCAGCATTTTCTGAGGGGACAACGAGCAGCATTTCCTGAGGGGGGAGTGAGCAGCATTTCCTGAGGGGGGAGTGAGCAGCATTTCCTGAGGGGGGAGTGAGCAGCATTTCCTGAGGGCAGAACAAGCAGCATTTGCTGAGGGGGGAACAAGCAGCATTTGCTGAGGGGGGAACAAGCAGCATTTGCTGAGGGGGGAACAAGCAGCATTTGCTGAGGGGGGAACAAGCAGCATTTGCTGAGGGGGGAATGAGCAGCATTTCCTGAGGGGGGAATGATCAGCATTTCCTGAGGGGGGAACGAGCAACATTTCTGAGGTGGAAATGAGCAGCATTTCCTGAGGAAGGAATGAGAAACATTTCCTGAGGGGGGAGCGAGCAGCATTTTCTGAGGGGGGATTGAGCAGCATTTCCAGAGGGGGGGAATGAGCAGCATTTCCTGAGGGGGCAGCGAGCAGCATTTTCTGAGGGGGGAGCGAGCAGCATTTCCTCAGGGTGGAACGAGCAGCATTTCTGAGGGGGATCGAGCTACATTTCCTAAGGGGGGAACGAGCAGCATTTCCTGAGGGGTTAGTGAGCATCTTTTCCTGAGGGGGGAATGGGCAGCATTTCCTGAGGGGGGAATGAGCAGCATTTCCTGAGTGGGGGACGAGCAGCATTTCCTGAGGGGTCAGTGAGCATCTTTTCCTGAGGGGGGAATGGGCAGCATTTCCTGAGGGGGGAATGGGCAGCATTTCCTGAGGGGTGAATGGGCAGCATTTCCTGAGGGAGGAATGGGCAGCATTTCCTGAGGGCGGAATGGGCAGCATTTCCTGAGGGGGGAATGGGCAGCATTTCCTGAGGGGGGAATGGGCAGCATTTCCTGAGGGGGGAATGGGCAGCATTTCCTGAGGGGGGAATGGGCAGCATTTCCTGAGGGGGGAATGGGCAGCATTTCCTGAGGGGGGAATGGGCAGCATTTCCTGAGGGGGGAATGGGCAGCATTTCCTGATGGGGGAATGGGCAGCATTTCCTGAGGGGGGAATGGGCAGCATTTCCTGAGGGGGGAATGGGCAGCATTTCCTGAGGGGGGAATGGGCAGCATTTCCTGAGGGGGGAATGGGCAGCATTTCCTGAGGGGGGAATGGGCAGCATTTCCTGAGGGGGGAATGGGCAGCATTTCCTGAGGGGGGAATGGGCAGCATTTCCTGAGGGGGGAATGGGCAGCATTTCCTGAGGGGGGAATGGGCAGCATTTCCTGAGGGAGCAATGGGCAGCATTTCCTGAGGGGGGAATGAGCAGCATTTCCTGAGGGGGGAACTAGCAGCATTTCTGAGGGGGGAGAGAGCAGCATTTCTGAGGGGGGAGCGAGCAGCATTTCCTGAGGGGGAAACAAGCAGCATTTCTTGAGGGGTGATCGAGCAGCATTTCCTGAGGGGGGCAGTGAGCAGCATTTCCTGAGGGGGGAAGTGAGCAGCATTTCCTGAGGTGTGAGCGAGCAGCATTTCTGAGGGGGGAGCGAGCAGCATTTCCTGAGGGGGGAGTGAGCAGCATTTCCTGAGGGGGCAGCGAGCAGCATTTCCTGAGGGTGGAAGGAGCAGCATTACCACAGGGTGGAACAAGCAACATTTCTGAGGGGGGTAGCGAGCAGTATTTCCTAAGGAGGGAACGAGCAGCATTTCCTGATGGGGGAGCGAGCAGAATTTCCTGAGGGGCAGAGAACATCATTTCCTGAGGGGGAAGCAAGCAGCATTTCTTGAGGGGTGATCAAGCAGCATTTCCTGAGGGGGGGAACGAGCAGCATTTTCTGAGGGGGGAACGAGCAGCATTTTCTGAGGGGGTAACGAGCAGCATTTCCTGAGGGGGGAGTGAGCAGCATTTCCTGAGGGGGAAGTGAGCAGCATTTCCTGAGGGGGGAGTGAGCAGCATTCCCTGAGGGGGGAGTGAGCAGCATTTCCTGAGGGGGGATCGAACAGCATTTCCTGAGGGGGGAACGAGCAGCATTTCCTGAAGGGGGAACGAGTAGCATTTCCTGAGGGCGGAACGAGCAGCATTTCCTGAGGGGGGAGCGAGCAGCATTTCTGAGGGGTGAGCGAGCAGAATTTCCTGAGTGGGGAGTGAGCAGCATTTCCTGAATGGGGAGTGAGCAGCATTTCCTGAGGGGGGGAGCGAGCAGCATTTCCTGAGGGGTAGCGAGCAGCATTTCTGAGGGGGAAATGATTTGCATTTCCTGAGGGTGGAACGAGCAGCATTTCTGAGGGGGTAGCGAGCAGTATTTCGTAAGAGGGGAACGAGCAGAATTTCCTGATGGGGGGAATGAGCAATATTTCTGAGGGGGTTAACGAGCTGCATTTCCTGAGGGGGAAGAAGCAGCATTTCCGGAGGTGGAGCGAGCAACATTTCTGAGGGGGAAGGGAGCTGCATTTCCTGAGGGGGCAGTGAGCAGCATTTCCTGAGGGTGAAACAAGCAGAATTTCCTGAGGGGCAGAGAACATCATTGCCTGAGGAGGAAGCAAGCAGCATTTCTTGACCGGTGATCAAGCAGCATTTCCTGAGGGGGGAACGAGCAGCATTTTCTGAGGGGGGGAACGAGCAGCATTTTCTGAGGGGGGAACGAGCAGCATTTTCTGAGGGGGGAACGAGCAGCATTTCCTGAGGGCGGAGTGAGCAGCATTTCCTGAGGGGGGAGTGAGCAGCATTTCCTGAGGGCAGAACAAGCAGCATTTCCTGAGGGGGGAACAAGCAGCATTTGCTGAGGGGGGAATGAGCAGCATTTCCTGAGGGGGGAATGAGCAGCATTTCCTGAGGGGGGAATGAGCAGCATTTCCTGAGGGGGGAATGAGCAGCATTTCCTGAGGGGGGAATGAGCAGCATTTCCTGAGGGGGGAATGAGCAGCATTTCCTGAGGCGGGAATGAGCAGCATTTCCTGAGGGGGGAATGAGCAGCATTTCCTGAGGGGGGAATGAGCAGCATTTCCTGAGGGGGGAATGAGTAGCTTTTCCTGAGGGGGGAGCGAGCAACATTGCTGAGGGGGGAGTGAGCAGCATTTCCTGATGGGGGGAGCCAGCAGCATTTCCTGAGGGGGAAGGAGCTGCATTTCCTGACGGGGGGAACGAGCAACATTTCTGAGGGGGGAGTGAGCAGCATTTCCTGATGGGGGGTTCCAGCAGCATTTCCTGAGGGGGAAGGAGCTGCATTTCCTGAGGGTTCAGTGAGCAGCATTTCCTGAGGTGGGGACGACAAGCATTTCCTGAGGGTTCAGTGAGCATCTTTTCCTGAGGGGGGAATGAGCAGCATTTCCTAAGGGTGCAATGAGCAGCATTTCCTGAGGGGGGAGGGAGCAGCATTTCCTGAGGAGTCAGTGAGCAACATTTCTGAGGGGGCATCGGGCAGCATTTCCTGAGGGGGGAGTGAGCAGCATTTCCTGAGGGGGTAGCGAGCAGCATTTCTGAGGGGGAAATGAACAGCATTTCCTGAGGGGCAGCGAACATCATTTCCTGAGAGTGAAGGGAGCAGCATTTCCTGAGGGGTGAATGGGCAGCATTTCCTGAGGGAGGAATGGGCAGCATTTCCTGAGGGCGGAATGGGCAGCATTTCCTGAGGGGGGAATGGGCAGCATTTCCTGAGGGGGGAATGGGCAGCATTTCCTGAGGGGGGAATGGGCAGCATTTCCTGAGGGGGGAATGGGCAGCATTTCCTGAGGGGGGAATGGGCAGCATTTCCTGAGGGGGGAATGGGCAGCATTTCCTGAGGGGGGAATGGGCAGCATTTCCTGATGGGGGAATGGGCAGCATTTCCTGAGGGGGGAATGGGCAGCATTTCCTGAGGGGGGAATGGGCAGCATTTCCTGAGGGGGGAATGGGCAGCATTTCCTGAGGGGGGAATGGGCAGCATTTCCTGAGGGGGGAATGGGCAGCATTTCCTGAGGGGGGAATGGGCAGCATTTCCTGAGGGGGGAATGGGCAGCATTTCCTGAGGGGGGAATGGGCAGCATTTCCTGAGGGGGGAATGGGCAGCATTTCCTGAGGGAGCAATGGGCAGCATTTCCTGAGGGGGGAATGAGCAGCATTTCCTGAGGGGGGAACTAGCAGCATTTCTGAGGGGGGAGAGAGCAGCATTTCTGAGGGGGGAGCGAGCAGCATTTCCTGAGGGGGAAACAAGCAGCATTTCTTGAGGGGTGATCGAGCAGCATTTCCTGAGGGGGGCAGTGAGCAGCATTTCCTGAGGGGGGAAGTGAGCAGCATTTCCTGAGGTGTGAGCGAGCAGCATTTCTGAGGGGGGAGCGAGCAGCATTTCCTGAGGGGGGAGTGAGCAGCATTTCCTGAGGGGGCAGCGAGCAGCATTTCCTGAGGGTGGAAGGAGCAGCATTACCACAGGGTGGAACAAGCAACATTTCTGAGGGGGTAGCGAGCAGTATTTCCTAAGGAGGGAACGAGCAGCATTTCCTGATGGGGGAGCGAGCAGAATTTCCTGAGGGGCAGAGAACATCATTTCCTGAGGGGGAAGCAAGCAGCATTTCTTGAGGGGTGATCAAGCAGCATTTCCTGAGGGGGGAACGAGCAGCATTTTCTGAGGGGGGAACGAGCAGCATTTTCTGAGGGGGTAACGAGCAGCATTTCCTGAGGGGGGAGTGAGCAGCATTTCCTGAGGGGGAAGTGAGCAGCATTTCCTGAGGGGGGAGTGAGCAGCATTCCCTGAGGGGGGAGTGAGCAGCATTTCCTGAGGGGGGATCGAACAGCATTTCCTGAGGGGGGAACGAGCAGCATTTCCTGAAGGGGGAACGAGTAGCATTTCCTGAGGGCGGAACGAGCAGCATTTCCTGAGGGGGGAGCGAGCAGCATTTCTGAGGGGTGAGCGAGCAGAATTTCCTGAGTGGGGAGTGAGCAGCATTTCCTGAATGGGGAGTGAGCAGCATTTCCTGAGGGGGGAGCGAGCAGCATTTCCTGAGGGGGTAGCGAGCAGCATTTCTGAGGGGGAAATGATTTGCATTTCCTGAGGGTGGAACGAGCAGCATTTCTGAGGGGGTAGCGAGCAGTATTTCGTAAGAGGGGAACGAGCAGAATTTCCTGATGGGGGGAATGAGCAATATTTCTGAGGGGGTAACGAGCTGCATTTCCTGAGGGGGAAGAAGCAGCATTTCCGGAGGTGGAGCGAGCAACATTTCTGAGGGGGAAGGGAGCTGCATTTCCTGAGGGGGCAGTGAGCAGCATTTCCTGAGGGTGAAACAAGCAGAATTTCCTGAGGGGCAGAGAACATCATTGCCTGAGGAGGAAGCAAGCAGCATTTCTTGACCGGTGATCAAGCAGCATTTCCTGAGGGGGGAACGAGCAGCATTTTCTGAGGGGGGGAACGAGCAGCATTTTCTGAGGGGGGAACGAGCAGCATTTTCTGAGGGGGGAACGAGCAGCATTTCCTGAGGGCGGAGTGAGCAGCATTTCCTGAGGGGGGAGTGAGCAGCATTTCCTGAGGGCAGAACAAGCAGCATTTCCTGAGGGGGGAACAAGCAGCATTTGCTGAGGGGGGAATGAGCAGCATTTCCTGAGGGGGGAATGAGCAGCATTTCCTGAGGGGGGAATGAGCAGCATTTCCTGAGGGGGGAATGAGCAGCATTTCCTGAGGGGGGAATGAGCAGCATTTCCTGAGGGGGAATGAGCAGCATTTCCTGAGGCGGGAATGAGCAGCATTTCCTGAGGGGGGAATGAGCAGCATTTCCTGAGGGGGGAATGAGCAGCATTTCCTGAGGGGGGAATGAGTAGCTTTTCCTGAGGGGGGAGCGAGCAACATTGCTGAGGGGGGAGTGAGCAGCATTTCCTGATGGGGGGAGCCAGCAGCATTTCCTGAGGGGGAAGGAGCTGCATTTCCTGACGGGGGGAACGAGCAACATTTCTGAGGGGGGAGTGAGCAGCATTTCCTGATGGGGGGTTCCAGCAGCATTTCCTGAGGGGGAAGGAGCTGCATTTCCTGAGGGTTCAGTGAGCAGCATTTCCTGAGGTGGGGACGACAAGCATTTCCTGAGGGTTCAGTGAGCATCTTTTCCTGAGGGGGGAATGAGCAGCATTTCCTAAGGGTGCAATGAGCAGCATTTCCTGAGGGGGGAGGGAGCAGCATTTCCTGAGGAGTCAGTGAGCAACATTTCTGAGGGGGCATCGGGCAGCATTTCCTGAGGGGGGAGTGAGCAGCATTTCCTGAGGGGGTAGCGAGCAGCATTTCTGAGGGGGAAATGAACAGCATTTCCTGAGGGGCAGCGAACATCATTTCCTGAGAGTGAAGGGAGCAGCATTTCTTGAGGGGTGATCGAGCAGCATTTCCTGAGAGGGGAACGAGCAGCATTTTCTGAGGGGGGAACGAGCAGCATTTTCTGAGGGGTCAGTGAGCAGCATTTCCTGAGGGGGGAACGAGCAGCATTTTCTGAGGGGGGAACGAGCAGCATTTTCTGAGGGGTCAGTGAGCAGCATCTCCTTAGATGTGAGCGAGCAGCATTTCTGAGGGGGGAGCGAGCAGCATTTCCTAAGGGCGGAACGAGCAGCATTTCTTGAGGGGGGAGAGAGCAGCATTTCCTGAGGGGGGAGCGAGCAGCATTTCCTAAGGGCGGAACAAGCAGCATTTCCTGAGGGGGGAGCGAGCAGCATTTCCTGAGGGGTGATCGAGCAGCATTTCCTGAGGGGTGATCGAGCAGCATTTCCTGAGGGGTGATCGAGCAGCATTTCTGAGGGGGGAGCGAGCAGCATTTCCTGAGTGGGGAGTGAGCAGCATTTCCTGAGGGGGGAGCGAGCAATATTTCCTGAGGGGGGAGCGAGCAGCATTTCCTGAGGGGGGAGCGAGCAGCATTTCCTGAGGGGGGAACAAGCAGCATTTCCTGAGGGGGGAACAAGCAGCATTTCCTGAGGGGGGAACAAGCAGCATTTCATGAGCGGGGAACAAGCAGGATTTCCTGTGGGGGGATTGAGCTGCATTTCCTGAAGGGGTGCGAGCAGCATTTCCTGACGGAGGAATGAGCAGCATTTCCTGAGTGGGGAGCGAGCAGCATTTCCTGAGGGGGGAGCGAGCAGCATTTCCTGAGGGGGGAGCGAGCAACATTTCTGAGGGGGGAGCGAGCAGCATTTACTGTGTGTGGAACGAGCAGCATTTCTGAGGGGGTAGCGAGCAGTATTTCCTAAGGGGGGAGCCAGCAGCAATTCCTCAGGGGGATGGAGCTGCATTTCCTGAAGGGTCAGTGAGCAGCATTTCCTGAGGGGGAGCGAGCAACATTTCTGAGGGGGGAGCGAGCAGCATTTCCTGAGGGGGAAGGAGCAGCATTTCCTGAGGGCGGAGTGAGCAGCATTTCCTGAGGGGGGAGTGAGCAGCATTTCCTGAGGGCAGAACAAGCAGCATTTCCTGAGGGGGGAACAAGCACCAATTCTGGAGGGGGGAACAAGCAGCATTTGCTGAGGGGGGAAACAAGCAGCATTTCCTGAGGGGGAAATGAGCAGCATTTCCTGAGGGGGGAATGAGTAGCATTTCCTGAGGGGGGAGCGAGCAACATTGCTGAGGGGGGAGTGAGCAGCATTTCCTGATGCGGGGAGCCAGCAGCATTTCCTGAGGGGGAAGGAGCTGCATTTCCTGAGGGGGGAACGAGCAACATTTCTGAGGGGGGAGTGAGCAGCATTTCCTGATGGGGGGAGCCAGCAGCATTTCCTGAGGGGGAAGGAGCTGCATTTCCTCAGGGTTCAGTGAGCAGCATTTCCTGAGGGGTCAGTGAGCAGCATTTGCTGAGGTGGGGACGACAAGCATTTCCTGAGGGTTCAGTGAGCATCTTTTCCTGAGGGGGGAATGAGCAGCATTTCCTGAGGGGCAGCGAACATCATTTCCTGAGGGGGGAGGGAGCAGCATTTCCTGAAGAGTCAGTGAGCAACATTTCTAAGGGGGCATCGGGCAGCATTTCCTGAGGGGGGAGTGAGCAGCATTTCCTGAGGGGGAAATGAACAGCATTTCCTGAGGGGCAGCGAACATCATTTCCTGAGAGGGAAGGGAGCAGCATTTCCTGAGCGGGAAACAAGCAGCATTTCTTGAGGGGTGATCGAGCAGCATTTCCTGAGAGGGGCAGTGAGCAGCATTTCCTTAGGTGTGAGCGAGCAGCATTTCTGATGGGGGAGCAAGCAGCATTTCCTAAGGGCGGAACGAGCAGCATTTCTTGAGGGGGCAGAGAGCAGCATTTCCTGAGGGGGGAGCGAGCAGCATTTCCTGAGGGGTGATTGAGCAGCATTTCTGAGGGTGTAGCGAGCAGCATTTCCTAAGGGCGGAACGAGCAGCATTTCCTGAGGGGGGAGCGAGCAGCATTTCTTGAGGGGTGATCGAGCAGCATTTCTTGAGGGGTGATCGAGCAGCATTTCCTGAGTGGGGAGTGAGCAGCATTTCCTGAGGGGGGAGCGAGCCGCATTTCCTGAGGGGGGAGCGAGCAGCATTTCCTGAGGGGGGAACAAGCAGCATTTCCTGAGGGGGGAACAAGCAGCATTTCCTGAGGGGGGAACAAGCAGCATTTCCTGAGGGGGGAACAAGCAGAATTTCCTGAGGTGGAGCGAGCAACATTTCTGAGGGGGAAGGGAGCTGCATTTCCTGAGGGGGCAGTGAGCAGCATATCCTGAGGGTGAAACAAGCAGCATTTCCTGAGGTGGAGCGAGCAACATTTCTGATGGGGAAGGGAGCTGCATTTCCTGATGGGGGATCGAGCAACATTTCCTGGGGGGGCAATGAGCAGCATTTCCTGAGGGGGGAACGAGCAGCATTTTCTGAGGGGGGAACGAGCAGCATTTTCTGAGGGGGGAACGAGCAGCATTTTCGGAGGGGGGAACGAGCAGCATTTCCTGAGGGGGGAACGAGCAGCATTTCCTGAGGGGGGAACGAGCAGCATTTCCTGAGGGGGGAAGTGGCAGCATTTCCTTAGGGGTAAACGAGCAGCATTTCTGAGGGGTAGCAAGCAGCATTTCCTGAGGCGGGGTATGAGCAGCATTTCTGAGAGGGCAGCGAGCAGCATTTCCTCAGTGGGGAATGAGCAGCATTTCTTGGCTGCGGGAACGAGCAGCATTTCCTGAGAGGGGAGCGAGCAGCATTTCTGAGAAGGAAATGAGCAGCATTTCCTGAGGGGGTAACGAGCAACATTTCTGAGGGGGAAGGGAGCTGCATTTCCTGAGGGGGCAGTGAGCAGCATTTCCTGAGGTGGAGCGAGCAACATTTCTGAGGGGGAAGGGAGCTGCATTTCCTGATAGGGGATCGAGCAGCATTTCCTGATGGGGGAGCGAGCAACATTTCTGAGGGGGGAGCGAGCAGCATTTCCTGAGGGTGGAACGAGCAGCATTTCTGAGGGGGTAGCGAGTTGTATTTCCTAACGGGGGAGCGAGCAGCATTTACTGAGGGGCGAACGAGCATCATTTCTGAGGGGGGAGTGAGCAGCATTTCCTGAGGGTGGAACGAGCAGCATTTCTGAGGGGGTAGCGAGCAGTATTTCCTAAGGGGGGAGCCAGCAGCAATTCCTGAGGGGGATGGAGCTGCATTTCCTGAAGGGTCAGTGAGCAGCATTTCCTGAGGGGGAAACAAGTAGCATTTCCTGATGGGAAGCGAGCAGCAGTTCCTAAGAGGGGAACGAGCAGCATTTCCTGAGGGGGGAACAAGCAGCATTTCCTGAGGGGGTAGCGAGCTGCATTTCCTGAGGGGGTAGCGAGCAGCATTTCTGAGGGGGAAATGATTTGCATTTCCTGAAGGTGGAACGAGCAGCATTTTTGAGGGGGTAGCGAGCATTATTTCCTAAGAGGGGAACGAGCAGAATTTCCTGATGGGGGGAACGAGCAACATTTCTGAGAGGTAACGGGCTGCATTTCCTGAGGGGGAAGAAGCAGCATTTCCTGAGGTGGAGCGAGCAACATTTCTGAGGGGGAAGGGAGCTGCATTTCCTGAGGGGGCAGTGAGCAGCATTTCCTGAGGGTGAAACAAGCAGAATTTCCTGAGGGGCAGAGAACATCATTGCCTGAGGGGGAAGCAAGCAGCATTTCCTGAGGGGTGATCAAGCAGCATTTCCTGAGGGGGGAACGAGCAGCATTTTCTGAGGGGGGAACGAGCAGCGTTTTCTGAGGGGGGAACGAGCAGCATTTCCTGAGGGGGGAGTGAGCAGCATTTCCTGAGGGGGGAGTGAGCAGCATTTCCTGAGGGGGAGTGAGCAACATTTCCTGAGGGCAGAACAAGCAGCATTTCCTGAGGGAGGAACAGGCAGCATTTCCGGAGCGGGGAACAAGCAGCATTTCCTGAGGGGGGAATGAGCAGCATTTCCTGAGGGGGGAATGAGCAGCATTTCTTGAGGGGGGAATGAGCAGCATTTCCTGAGGGGGGAATGAGCAGCATTTCCTGAGGGGGGAATGAGCAGCATTTCCTGAGGGGGGAGCGAGCAACATTTCTGAGGGGGGTGTGAGCAGCATTTCCTGATGGTGGGAGCCAGCAGCATTTCCTGAGGGGGAAGGAGCTGCATTTCCTGAGGGGTCAGTGTTCAGCATTTCCTGAGGGGGGAGCGAGCAGCATGTCCTGATGGGTCAGTGAGCAGCATTTCCTGAGGGGTCAGTTAGCAGCATTTCCTGATGGGGGGGACGACAAGCATTTCCTGAGGGGTCAGTGAGCATCTTTTCCTGAGGGCGGAATGAGCAGCATTTCCTAAGGGTGGAATGAGCAGCATTTCCTGAGGGGCAGCGAACATCATTTCCTGAGAGGGAAGGGAGCAGCATTTCCTGAGGGGGAAACAAGCAGCATTTCTTGAGGGGTGATCGGGCAGCATTTCCTAAGGGGGGCAGTGAGCAGCATTTCCTGAGGGGGGAGCGAGCAGCATTTCTGAGGGGGGAGCGAGCAGCATTTCCTAAGGGCGGAACGAGCAGCATTTCCTGAGGGGGGAGCGAGCAGCATTTCCTGAGGGCGGAGTGAGCAGCATTTCTGAGGGGGTAGCGAGCAGCATTTCCAGAGGCTGGAAGGAGCAGGATTTCTGAGGGGGTAGCGAGCAGTATTTCCTAAGGGGGGAGCGAGCAGCATTTCCTGAGGGGGGAGCGAGCAGCATTTCCTGAGGGGGGAACGAGCGTCATTTCTGAGGGGAGAACGAGCAGCATTTCCTGAGGGGGGAGTGAGCAGCATTTACTGAGGGGGGAAGTGAACAGCATTTCCTGAGGGCAGAACAAGCAGCATTTCCTGAGACGGGAAAGAGTATCTTTTCCTGAGGGGGGAACAAGCAGTGTTTCCTGAGGGGGGAACAAGCAGCATTTCCGGAGGGGGGAACAAGCAGCATTTGCTGAGGGGGGAACAAGCAGCATTTGCTGAGGGGGGAAAAAGCAGCATTTCCGGAGGGGGGAACAAGCAGCATTTCCGGAGGGGGGGAACAAGCAGCATTTCCGGAGGGGGGGAACAAGCAGCATTTCCGGAGGGGGGTACAAGCAGTATTTCCGGAGGGGGGAGCAAGCAGCATTTCTTTAGGGGGGAACAAGCAGCATTTGCTGAGGGGGGAACAAGCAGCATTTCCAGAGGGGGGAACAAGCACCATTTCCTGAGGGTGAAACAAGTAGCATTTCCTGATGGGAAGCGAGCAGCAGTTCCTAAGAGGGGAACGAGCAGCATTTCCTGAGGGGGGAACAAGCAGCATTTCCTGAGGTGGAGCGAGCAAAATTTCTGAGGGGGAAGGGAGCTGCATTTCCTGAGGGGGCAGTGAGCAGCATTTCCTGAGAGTGAAACAAGCAGCATTTCCTGAGGTGGAGCGAGCAACATTTCTGAGGGGGAAGGGAGCTGCATTTCCTGATGGGGGATCGAGCAGCATTTCCTGGGGGGGGTAATGAGCAGCATTTCCTGAGGGGGGAACGAGCAGCATTTTCTGAGGGGGGAACGAGCAGCATTTCCTGAGGGGGGAAGTGGCAGCATTTCCTTAGGGGTAAACGAGCAGCATTTCTGAGGGGGCAGCGAGCAGCATTTCCTCAGTGGGGAATGAGCAGCATTTCTTGGCTGCGGGAACGAGCAACATTTCCTGAGAGGGGAGCGAGCAGCATTTCTGAGGGGGAAATGAGCAGCATTTCCCGAGGGAGGAGCGAGCAGCATTTCCTGAGTGTTGAATGAGCAGCATTTCTGAGGGGGAAATGAGTAGCATTTCCTGAGGGGGAGCGAGCAGCATTTCCTGAGTGTGGAGCGAGCAGCATTTCATGAGGGGTGGACCAGCAGCATTTCCTTAGGTGGGGAACAAGCAGCATTTCCTGAGGGGGCAGCGAGCAGCATTTCCTCAGGGTGGAACGAGCAGCATTTCTGAGGGGGGAGTGAGCAGCATTTCCTGAGGGGGTACGAGCAGCATTTCCTGAGGGGGGGACGAGCAGCATTTCCTGAGGGGTCAGTGAGCAGCATTTCCTGAGGGGTCAGTGAGCAGCATTTCCTGAGGGGGGAATGAGCAGCATTTCCTGAGGGTGGAACGTGCAGCATTTCTGAGGGGGTAGCGAGCAGTATTTCCAAAGGGGGGAGCCAGCAGCAATTCCTGAGGGGGATGGAGCTGCATTTCCTGAAGGGTCAGTGAGCAGCATTTCCTGAGGGGGAGCGAGCAACATTTCTGAGGGGGGAGCGAGCAGCATTTCCTGAGGGGGAAGGAGCAGCATTTCCTGAGGGGTCCGTGTTCAGCATTTTCTGAGGGGTTAGCGAGAAGCATTTCCTGAAGGGTCAGTGAGCAGCATTTCCTGAGGGGGGAGCGAGCAGCATTTCCTGAGGGGGGAGCGAGCAGCATTTCCTCAGCGGGCAGCGAACTTCATTTCCTGAGGGGGGAATGAGCAGCATTTCCTGAGGGGGGAATGAGCAGCATTTCCTGAGGGGGGAATGAGCAGCATTTCCTGAGGTGTGAGCGAGCTGCATTTCTGAGGGGTGAGCGAGCAGCATTTCCTGAGTGGGGAGTGAGCAGCATTTCCTGAGGGGGGAGCGAGCAACATTTCTGAGGGGGAAGGGAGCTGCATTTCCTGAGGGTGAAACAAGTAGCATTTCCTGATGGGAAGCGAGCAGCAGTTCCTAAGAGGGGAACGAGCAGCATTTCCTGAGGGGGGAACAAGCAGCATTTCCTGAGGTGGAGCGAGCAACATTTCTGAGGGGGAAGGGAGCTGCATTTCCTGATTGGGGCAGTGAGCAGCATTTCCTGAGGGTGAAACAAGCAGCATTTCCTGAGGTGGAGCGAGCAACATTTCTGAGGGGGAAGGGAGCTGCATTTCCTGATGGGGGATCGAGCAACATTTCCTGGGGGGGGCAATGAGCAGCATTTCCTGAGGGGGGAACGAGCAGCATTTTCTGAGGGGTGAACGAGCAGCATTTCCTGAGGGGGGAAGTGGCAGCATTTCCTTAGGGGTAAACAAGCAGCATTTTGAGGGGTAGCAAGCAGCATTTCCTGAGGCGGGGTATGAGCAGCATTTCTGAGGGGGCAGCGAGCAGAATTTCCTCAGTGGGGAATGAGCAGCATTTCTTGGCTGCGGGAATGAGCAGCATTTCCTGAGAGGGGAGCGAGCAGCATTTCTGAGGGGGAAATGAGCAGCATTTCCTGAGGGGGTAACGAGCAACATTTCTGAGGGGGAAGGGAGCTGCATTTCCTGAGGGGGCAGTGAGCAGCATTTCCTGAGGGTGAAACAAGCAGCATTTCCTGAGGTGGAGCGAGCAACATTTCTGAGGGGGAAGGGAGCTGCATTTCCTGATGGGGGATCGAGCAGCATTTCCTGATGGGGGAGCGAGCAACATTTCTGAGGGGGGAGCGAGCAGCATTTCCTGAGGGTGGAACGAGCAGCATTACTGAGGGGGTAGCGAGCAGTATTTCCGAACGGGGGAGCGAGCAGCATTTACTGAGGGGCGAACGAGCAACATTTCTGAGGGGGGAGTGAGCAGCATTTCCTGAGGGTGGAACGAGCAGCATTTCTGAGGGGGTAGCGAGCAGTATTTCCTAAGGGGGGAGCCAGCAGCAATTCCTGAGGGGGATGGAGCTGCATTTCCTGAAGGGTCAGTGAGCAGCATTTCCTGAGGGGGAAGGAGCAGCATTTCCTGAGGGGTCCATGTTCAGCATTTTCTGAGGGGTTAGCGAGTAGCATTTCCTGAGGGGTCAGTGAGCAGCATTTCCTGAGGGGGGGATGAGCAGCATTTCCTGAGGGGGGGACGAGCAGCATTTCCTGAGGTGGAAATGAGCAGCATTTCCTGAGGGGGGAACAAGCAGCATTTCCTGAGGGGGGAACAAGCAGCATTTCCTGAGGGGGGAACAAGCAGCATTTCCTGAGGGGGGAGCGAGCAGCATTTCCTGAGGGGAGAGCGAGCAGCATTTCCTGAGGGGGCAGCAAACTTCATTTCCTGAGGGGGCAGCAAACTTCATTTCCTGAGGGGGGAATGAGCAGCATTTCCTGAGGGGGGAATGAGCAGCATTTCCTGAGGTGTGAGGGAGCTGCATTTCTGAGGGGTGAGCGAGCAGCATTTCCTGAGTGGGGAGTGAGCAGCATTTCCTGAGGGGGGAGAGAGCAACATTTCTGAGGGGGAAGGGAGCTGCATTTCCTGAGGGTGAAACAAGTAGCATTTCCTGATGGGAAGCGAGCAGCAGTTCCTAAGAGGGGAACGAGCAGCATTTCCTGAGGGGGGAACAAGCAGCATTTCCTGAGGTGGAGCGAGCAACATTTCTGAGGGGGAAGGGAGCTGCATTTCCTGAGGGGGCAGTGAGCAGCATTTCCTGAGGGTGAAACAAGCAGCATTTCCTGAGGTGGAGCGAGCAACATTTCTGAGGGGGAAGGGAGCTGCATTTCCTGATGGGGGATCGAGCAGCATTTCCTGGGGGGGGTAATGAGCAGCATTTCCTGAGGGGGGAATGAGCAGCATTTTCTGAGGGGGGAACGAGCAGCATTTCCTGAGGGGGGTAGTGGCAGCATTTCCTTAGGGGTAAACGAGCAGCATTTCTGAGGGGTAGCAAGCAGCATTTCCTGAGGCGGGGTATGAGCAGCATTTCTGAGGGGGCAGCGAGCAGCATTTCCTCAGTGGGGAATGAGCAGCATTTCTTGGCTGCGGGAACGAGCAGCATTTCCTGAGAGGGGAGCGAGCAGTATTTCTGAGGGGGAAAGGAGCAGCATTTCCCAAGGGGGGAGCGAACAGCATTTCCTGAGTGTGGAATGAGTAGCATTTCTGAGGGGGAAATGAGCAGCATTTCCTGAGGGGGAGCGAGCAGCAATTCCTGAGCGTGGAATGAGCAGCATTTCTGAGGGGGGAGTGAGCAGCATTTCCTAAGGGGGGAGCGAGCAGCATTTCCTGAGGGGTGAGCGAGCAGCATTTCCTGAGTGGGGAGTGAGCAGCATTTCCTGAGGGGAGATCGAGCAACATTTCCTGGGGGGGGCAATGAGCAGCATTTCCTGAGGGGGGAACGAGCAGCATTTTCTGAGGGGGGAACGAGCAGCATTTCCTGAGGGGGGAAGTGGCAGCATTTCCTTAGGGGTAAACAAGCAGCATTTCTGAGGGGTAGCAAGCAGCATTTCCTGAGGCGGGTTATGAGCAGCATTTCTGAGGGGGCAGCGAGCAGCATTTCCTCAGTGGGGAATGAGCAGCATTTCTTGGCTGCGGGAACGAGCAGCATTTCCTGAGAGGGGAGCGAGCAGCATTTCTGAGGGGGAAATGAGCAGCATTTCCTGAGGGGGTAACGAGCAACATTTCTGAGGGGGAAGGGAGCTGCATTTCCTGAGGGGGCAGTGAGCAGCATTTGCTGAGGTTGAAACAAGCAGCATTTCCTGAGGTGGAGCGAGCAACATTTCTGAGGGGGAAGGGAGCTGCATTTCCTGATAGGGGATCGAGCAGCATTTCCTGATGGGGGAGCGAGCAACATTTCTGAGGGGGGAGCGAGCAGCATTTCCTGAGGGTGGAACGAGCAGCATTACTGAGGGGGTAGCGAGCAGTATTTCCGAACGGGGGAGCGAGCAGCATTTACTGAGGGGCGAACGAGCAACATTTCTGAGGGGGGAGTGAGCAGCATTTCCTGAGGGTGGAACGAGCAGCATTTCTGAGGGGGTAGCGAGCAGTATTTCCTAAGGGGGGAGCCAGCAGCAATTCCTGAGGGGGATGGAGCTGCATTTCCTGAAGGGTCAGTGAGCAGCATTTCCTGAGGGGGAGCAAGCAACATTTCTGAAGGGGGAGCGAGCAGCATTTCCTGAGGGGGAAGGAGCAGCATATCCTGAGGGGTCCATGTTCAGCATTTTCTGAGGGGTTAGCGAGCAGCATTTCCTGAGGGGGGAATGAGCAGCATTTCCTGAGGGGGGGATGAGCAGCATTTCCTGAGGGGGGGATGAGCAGCATTTCCTGAGGGGGGGACGAGCAGCATTTCCTGAGGGGGGGACGAGCAGCATTTCCTGAGGTGGAAATGAGCAGCATTTCCTGAGGGGGGAACGAGCAGCATTTCCTGAGGGGGGAACAAGCAGCATTTCCTGAGGGGTGAACGAGCAGCATTTCCTGAGGGGGGAGCGAGCAGCATTTCCTGAGGGGGGAACAAGCAGCATTTGCTGAGGTGGAGCGAGCAACATTTCTGAGGGGGAAGGGAGCTGCATTTCCTGAGGGGGCAGTGAGCAGCATTTCCTGAGGGTGAAACAAGCAGCATTTCCTGAGGTGGAGCGAGCAACATTTCTGAGGGGGAAGGGAGCTGCATTTCCTGATGGGGGATCGAGCAGCATTTCCTGGGGGGGGTAATGAGCAGCATTTCCTGAGGGGGGAATGAGCAGCATTTTCTGAGGGGGGAACGAGCAGCATTTCCTGAGGGGGGTAGTGGCAGCATTTCCTTAGGGGTAAACGAGCAGCATTTCTGAGGGGTAGCAAGCAGCATTTCCTGAGGCGGGGTATGAGCAGCATTTCTGAGGGGGCAGCGAGCAGCATTTCCTCAGTGGGGAATGAGCAGCATTTCTTGGCTGCGGGAACGAGCAGCATTTCCTGAGAGGGGAGCGAGCAGCATTTCTGAGGGGGAAATGAGCAGCATTTCCCAAGGGGGGAGCGAACAGCATTTCCTGAGTGTGGAATGAGTAGCATTTCTGAGGGGGGAGTGAGCAGCATTTCCTAAGGGGGGAGCGAGCAGCATTTCCTTAGTGTGGAATGAGCAGCATTTCTGAGGGGGAAATGAGCAGCATTTCCTGAGGGGGAGCGAGCAGCAATTCCTGAGTGTGGAATGAGCAGCATTTCTGAGGGGGGAGTGAGCAGCATTTCCTAAGGGGGGAGCGAGCAGCATTTCCTGAGGGGTGAGCGAGCAGCATTTCCTGAGTGGGGAGTGAGCAGCATTTCCTGAGGGGGGAGAGAGCAACATTTCTGAGGGGGAAGGGAGCTGCATTTCCTGAGGGTGAAACAAGTAGCATTTCCTGATGGGAAGCGAGCAGCAGTTCCTAAGAGGGGAACGAGCAGCATTTCCTGAGGGGGGAACAAGCAGCATTTCCTGAGGTGGTGCGAGCAACATTTCTGAGGGGGAAGGGAGCTGCATTTCCTGATTGGGGCAGTGAGCAGCATTTCCTGAGGGTGAAACAAGCAGCATTTCCTGAGGTGGAGCGAGCAACATTTCTGAGGGGGAAGGGAGCTGCATTTCCTGATGGGGGATCGAGCAGCATTTCCTGGGGGGGGTAATGAGCAGCATTTCCTGAGGGGGGAACGAGCAGCATTTTCTGAGGGGGGAACGAGCAGCATTTCCTGAGGGGGGTAGTGGCAGCATTTCCTTAGGGGTAAACGAGCAGCATTTCTGAGGGGTAGCAAGCAGCATTTCCTGAGGCGGGGTATGAGCAGCATTTCTGAGGGGGCAGCGAGCAGCATTTCCTCAGTGGGGAATGAGCAGCATTTCTTGGCTGTGGGAACGAGCAGCATTTCCTGAGAGGGGAGCGAGCAGCATTTCTGAGGGGGAAATGAGCAGCATTTCCCTAGGGGGGAGCGAACAGCATTTCCTGAGTGTGGAATGAGTAGCATTTCTGAGGGGGGAGTGAGCAGCATTTCCTAAGGGGGGAGCGAGCAGCATTTCCTTAGTGTGGAATGAGCAGCATTTCTGAGGGGGAAATGAGCAGCATTTCCTGAGAGGAGAGTGAACATCTTTTCCTGAGGGCAGAAGAAGCAGCATTTCCTGAGGGGGGAAACAAGCAGTATTTCCGGAGGGGGGAACAAGCAGCATTTGCAGAGAGGGGAACAAGCAGCATTTCCTGAGGGGGGAACAAGCAGCATTTGCTGAGGGGGGAGCGAGCAGCATTTTCTGAGGGGGGAACGAGCAGCATTTCCTGAGGGGGGAAGTGGCAGCATTTCCTTAGGGGTAAACGAGCAGCATTTCTGAGGGGGCAGCGAGCAGCATTTCCTCAGTGGGGAATGAGCAGCATTTCTTGGCTGCGGGAACGAGCAACATTTCCTGAGAGGGGAGCGAGCAGCATTTCTGAGGGGGAAATGAGCAGCATTTCCCGAGGGAGGAGCGAGCAGCATTTCCTGAGTGTGGAATGAGCAGCATTTCTGAGGGGGAAATGAGCAGCATTTCCTGAGGGGGAGCGAGCAGCATTTCCTGAGTGTGGAGCGAGCAGCATTTCCTGAGGGGTGGACCAGCAGCATTTCCTTAGGTGGGGAACAAGCAGCATTTCCTGAGGGGGCAGCGAGCAGCATTTCCTCAGGGTGGAACGAGCAGCATTTCTGAGGGGGGAGTGAGCAGCATTTCCTGAGGGGGTACGAGCAGCATTTCCTGAGGGGGGGACGAGCAGCATTTCCTGAGGGGTCAGTGAGCAGCATTTCCTGAGGGGTCAGTGAGCAGCATTTCCTGAGGGGGGAATGAGCAGCATTTCCTGAGGGTGGAACGTGCAGCATTTCTGAGGGGGTAGCGAGCAGTATTTCCAAAGGGGGGAGCCAGCAGCAATTCCTGAGGGGGATGGAGCTGCATTTCCTGAAGGGTCAGTGAGCAGCATTTCCTGAGGGGGAGCGAGCAACATTTCTGAGGGGGGAGCGAGCAGCATTTCCTGAGGGGGAAGGAGCAGCATTTCCTGAGGGGTCCGTGTTCAGCATTTTCTGAGGGGTTAGCGAGAAGCATTTCCTGAAGGGTCAGTGAGCAGCATTTCCTGAGGGGGGAGCGAGCAGCATTTCCTGAGGGGGGAGCGAGCAGCATTTCCTCAGCGGGCAGCGAACTTCATTTCCTGAGGGGGGAATGAGCAGCATTTCCTGAGGGGGGAATGAGCAGCATTTCCTGAGGGGGGAATGAGCAGCATTTCCTGAGGTGTGAGCGAGCTGCATTTCTGAGGGGTGAGCGAGCAGCATTTCCTGAGTGGGGAGTGAGCAGCATTTCCTGAGGGGGGAGCGAGCAACATTTCTGAGGGGGAAGGGAGCTGCATTTCCTGAGGGTGAAACAAGTAGCATTTCCTGATGGGAAGCGAGCAGCAGTTCCTAAGAGGGGAACGAGCAGCATTTCCTGAGGGGGGAACAAGCAGCATTTCCTGAGGTGGAGCGAGCAACATTTCTGAGGGGGAAGGGAGCTGCATTTCCTGATTGGGGCAGTGAGCAGCATTTCCTGAGGGTGAAACAAGCAGCATTTCCTGAGGTGGAGCGAGCAACATTTCTGAGGGGGAAGGGAGCTGCATTTCCTGATGGGGGATCGAGCAACATTTCCTGGGGGGGGCAATGAGCAGCATTTCCTGAGGGGGGAACGAGCAGCATTTTCTGAGGGGGGAACGAGCAGCATTTCCTGAGGGGGGAAGTGGCAGCATTTCCTTAGGGGTAAACAAGCAGCATTTTGAGGGGTAGCAAGCAGCATTTCCTGAGGCGGGGTATGAGCAGCATTTCTGAGGGGGCAGCGAGCAGCATTTCCTCAGTGGGGAATGAGCAGCATTTCTTGGCTGCGGGAATGAGCAGCATTTCCTGAGAGGGGAGCGAGCAGCATTTCTGAGGGGGAAATGAGCAGCATTCCCTGAGGGGGTAACGAGCAACATTTCTGAGGGGGAAGGGAGCTGCATTTCCTGAGGGGGCAGTGAGCAGCATTTCCTGAGGGCGAAACAAGCAGCATTTCCTGAGGTGGAGCGAGCAACATTTCTGAGGGGGAAGGGAGCTGCATTTCCTGATGGGGGATCGAGCAGCATTTCCTGATGGGGGAGCGAGCAACATTTCTGAGGGGGGAGCGAGCAGCATTTCCTGAGGGTGGAACGAGCAGCATTACTGAGGGGGTAGCGAGCAGTATTTCCGAACGGGGGAGCGAGCAGCATTTACTGAGGGGCGAACGAGCAACATTTCTGAGGGGGGAGTGAGCAGCATTTCCTGAGGGTGGAACGAGCAGCATTTCTGAGGGGGTAGCGAGCAGTATTTCCTAAGGGGGGAGCCAGCAGCAATTCCTGAGGGGGATGGAGCTGCATTTCCTGAAGGGTCAGTGAGCAGCATTTCCTGAGGGGGAGCGAGCAACATTTCTGAAGGGGGAGCGAGCAGCATTTCCTGAGGGGGAAGGAGCAGCATTTCCTGAGGGGTCCATGTTCAGCATTTTCTGAGGGGTTAGCGAGTAGCATTTCCTGAGGGGGGCTGAGCAGCATTTCCTGAGGGGGGGACGAGCAGCATTTCCTGAGGTGGAAATGAGCAGCATTTCCTGAGGGGGGAACAAGCAGCATTTCCTGAGGGGGGAACAAGCAGCATTTCCTGAGGGGGGAACGAGCAGCATTTCCTGAGGGGGGAGCGAGCAGCATTTCCTGAGGGGAGAGCGAGCAGCATTTCCTGAGTTGGCAGCAAACTTCATTTCCTGAGGGGGGAATGAGCAGCATTTCCTGAGGGGGGAATGAGCAGCATTTCCTGAGGTGTGAGGGAGCTGCATTTCTGAGGGGTGAGCGAGCAGCATTTCCTGAGTGGGGAGTGAGCAGCATTTCCTGAGGGGGGAGAGAGCAACATTTCTGAGGGGGAAGGGAGCTGCATTTCCTGAGGGTGAAACAAGTAGCATTTCCTGATGGGAAGCGAGCAGCAGTTCCTAAGAGGGGAACGAGCAGCATTTCCTGAGGGGGGAACAAGCAGCATTTCCTGAGGTGGAGCGAGCAACATTTCTGAGGGGGAAGGGAGCTGCATTTCCTGAGGGGGCAGTGAGCAGCATTTCCTGAGGGTGAAACAAGCAGCATTTCCTGAGGTGGAGCGAGCAACATTTCTGAGGGGGAAGGGAGCTGCATTTCCTGATGGGGGATCGAGCAGCATTTCCTGGGGGGGGTAATGAGCAGCATTTCCTGAGGGGGGAATGAGCAGCATTTTCTGAGGGGGGAACGAGCAGCATTTCCTGAGGGGGGAGCGAGCAGTATTTCTGAGGGGGAAAGGAGCAGCATTTCCCAAGGGGGGAGCGAACAGCATTTCCTGAGTGTGGAATGAGTAGCATTTCTGAGGGGGAAATGAGCAGCATTTCCTGAGGGGGAGCGAGCAGCAATTCCTGAGTGTGGAATGAGCAGCATTTCTGAGGGGGGAGTGAGCAGCATTTCCTAAGGGGGGAGCGAGCAGCATTTCCTGAGGGGTGAGCGAGCAACATTTCCTGAGTGGGGAGTGAGCAGCATTTCCTGAGGGGGGATCGAGCAACATTTCCTGGGGGGGGCAATGAGCAGCATTTCCTGAGGGGGGAACGAGCAGCATTTTCTGAGGGGTGAACGAGCAGCATTTCCTGAGGGGGGAAGTGGCAGCATTTCCTTAGGGGTAAACAAGCAGCATTTCTGAGGGGTAGCAAGCAGCATTTCCTGAGGCGGGGTATGAGCAGCATTTCTGAGGGGGCAGCGAGCAGCATTTCCTCAGTGGGGAATGAGCAGCATTTCTTGGCTGCGGGAACGAGCAGCATTTCCTGAGAGGGGAGCGAGCAGCATTTCTGAGGGGGAAATGAGCAGCATTTCCTGAGGGGGTAACGAGCAACATTTCTGAGGGGGAAGGGAGCTGCATTTCCTGAGGGGGCAGTGAGCAGCATTTGCTGAGGTTGAAACAAGCAGCATTTCCTGAGGTGGAGCGAGCAACATTTCTGAGGGGGAAGGGAGCTGCATTTCCTGATGGGGGATCGAGCAGCATTTCCTGATGGGGGCGCGAGCAACATTTCTGAGGGGGGAGCGAGCAGCATTTCCTGAGGGTGGAACGAGCAGCATTACTGAGGGGGTAGCGAGCAGTATTTCCGAACGGGGGAGCGAGCAGCATTTACTGAGGGGCGAACGAGCAACATTTCTGAGGGGGGAGTGAGCAGCATTTCCTGAGGGTGGAACGAGCAGCATTTCTGAGGGGGTAGCGAGCAGTATTTCCTAAGGGGGGAGCCAGCAGCAATTCCTGAGGGGGATGGAGCTGCATTTCCTGAAGGGTCAGTGAGCAGCATTTCCTGAGGGGGAGCGAGCAACATTTCTGAAGGGGGAGCGAGCAGCATTTCCTGAGGGGGAAGGAGCAGCATTTCCTGAGGGGTCCATGTTCAGCATTTTCTGAGGGGTTAGCGAGCAGCATTTCCTGAGGGGGGAATCAGCAGCATTTCCTGAGGGGGGGATGAGCAGCATTTCCTGAGGGGGGGATGAGCAGCATTTCCTGAGGGGGGGACGAGCAGCATTTCCTGAGGGGGGGACGAGCAGCATTTCCTGAGGTGGAAATGAGCAGCATTTCCTGAGGGGGGAACGAGCAGCATTTCCTGAGGGGGGAACAAGCAGCATTTCCTGAGGGGTGAACGAGCAGCATTTCCTGAGGGGGGAGCGAGCAGCATTTCCTGAGGGGGGAACAAGCAGCATTTGCTGAGGTGGAGCGAGCAACATTTCTGAGGGGGAAGGGAGCTGCATTTCCTGAGGGGGCAGTGAGCAGCATTTCCTGAGGGTGAAACAAGCAGCATTTCCTGAGGTGGAGCGAGCAACATTTCTGAGGGGGAAGGGAGCTGCATTTCCTGATGGGGGATCGAGCAGCATTTCCTGGGGGGGCTAATGAGCAGCATTTCCTGAGGGGGGAATGAGCAGCATTTTCTGAGGGGGGAACGAGCAGCATTTCCTGAAGGGGGTAGTGGCAGCATTTCCTTAGGGGTAAACGAGCAGCATTTCTGAGGGGTAGCAAGCAGCATTTCCTGAGGCGGGGTATGAGCAGCATTTCTGAGGGGGCAGCGAGCAGCATTTCCTCAGTGGGGAATGAGCAGCATTTCTTGGCTGCGGGAACGAGCAGCATTTCCTGAGAGGGGAGCGAGCAGCATTTCTGAGGGGAAATGAGCAGCATTTCCCAAGGGGGGAGCGAACAGCATTTCCTGATTGTGGAATGAGTAGCATTTCTGAGGGGGGAGTGAGCAGCATTTCCTAAGGGGGGAGCGAGCAGCATTTCCTTAGTGTGGAATGAGCAGCATTTCTGAGGGGGAAATGAGCAGCATTTCCTGAGGGGGAGCGAGCAGCAATTCCTGAGTGTGGAATGAGCAGCATTTCTGAGGGGGGAGTGAGCAGCATTTCCTAAGGGGGGAGCGAGCAGCATTTCCTGAGGGGTGAGCGAGAAGCATTTCCTGAGTGGGGAGTGAGCAGCATTTCCTGAGGGGGGAGAGAGCAACATTTCTGAGGGGGAAGGGAGCTGCATTTCCTGAGGGTGAAACAAGTAGCATTTCCTGATGGGAAGCGAGCAGCAGTTCCTAAGAGGGGAACGAGCAGCATTTCCTGAGGGGGGAACAAGCAGCATTTCCTGAGGTGGTGCGAGCAACATTTCTGAGGGGGAAGGGAGCTGCATTTCCTGATTGGGGCAGTGAGCAGCATTTCCTGAGGGTGAAACAAGCAGCATTTCCTGAGGTGGAGCGAGCAACATTTCTGAGGGGGAAGGGAGCTGCATTTCCTGATGGGGGATCGAGCAGCATTTCCTGGGGGGGGTAATGAGCAGCATTTCCTGAGGGGGGAACGAGCAGCATTTTCTGAGGGGGGAACGAGCAGCATTTCCTGAGGGGGGTAGTGGCAGCATTTCCTTAGGGGTAAACGAGCAGCATTTCTGAGGGGTAGCAAGCAGCATTTCCTGAGGCGGGGTATGAGCAGCATTTCTGAGGGGGCAGCGAGCAGCATTTCCTCAGTGGGGAATGAGCAGCATTTCTTGGCTGCGGGAACGAGCAGCATTTCCTGAGAGGGGAGCGAGCAGCATTTCTGAGGGGGAAATGAGCAGCATTTCCCTAGGGGGGAGCGAACAGCATTTCCTGAGTGTGGAATGAGTAGCACTTTTGAGGTTGGAGTGAGCAGCATTTCCTAAGGGGGGAGCGAGCAGCATTTCCTTAGTGTGGAATGAGCAGCATTTCTGAGGGGGAAATGAGCAGCATTTCCTGAGAGGAGAGTGAACATCTTTTCCTGAGGGCAGAAGAAGCAGCATTTCCTGAGGGGGGAAACAAGCAGTATTTCCGGAGGGGGGAACAAGCAGCATTTGCAGAGAGGGGAACAAGCAGCATTTCCTGAGGGGGGAAGAAGCAGCATTTGCTGAGGGGGGAGCGAGCAGCATTTCTGTGGAGTAAATGAGCAGCATTTCCTGAGGGGGGAATGAGCAGCATTTCCTGAGGGGCAGCGAACATCATTTCCTGAGAGGGAAGGGAGGAGCATTCCCTGACGGGGAAGCAAGCCGCATTTCTTGAGAGGTGATCGAGCAGCAGTTCCTGAGGGGGGCAGTGAGCAGCATTTCCTGAGGGGGGGCAGTGAGCAGCATTTCTGAGGGGGGAGCGAGCAGCATTTCCTGAGGGGGGAGCGAGCAGCATTTCCTGAGGGGGGAGCGAGCAGCATTTCCTGAGGGGGGAGCGAGCAGCATTTCCTGATGGGGGAGCGAGCAGCATTTCCAGAGGGTGGAAGGAGCAGCATTTCTGAGGGGGTAGCAAGCAGTATTTCCTAAGGGGGGAACGAGCAGCATTTCCTGAGGGGGGAGCAAGCAGAATTTCCTGAGGGGCAGAGAACATAATTTCCTGAGGGGGAAGCAAGCCGCATCTCTTGAGGGGGGAATGAGCTGCATTTCCTGAGGGGGGCAGTGAGCAGCATTTCCTGAGGGGGGGAGTGAGCAGCATTTCCTTAGGTGTGAGCGAGCAGCATTTCTGAGGGGGGAATGAGCAGCATTTCCTGAGGGGGGAGTGAGCAGCATTTCCTGAGGGGGGAGTGAGCAGCATTTCCTGAGGGGGGAGTGAGCAGCATTTCCTGAGGGGGGAGCGAGCAGCATTTCCTGAGGGGGAATTAGCAACATTTCCTGAGGCGGGAGCGAGCAGCATTTCCTGAGGGGGGAGTGAGCAGCATTTCTTGAGGGGGGAGTGAGCAGCATTTCCTGAGTGGGGAGTGAGCAGCATTTCCTGAGGAGGGACCAACTGCATTTCCTGAGGAGGGAACGAGCTGCATTTCCTGAGGGGGAATTGAGCACCGTTTCCTGAGGGGGGAGCGAGCAGCATTTCCTAAGGGCGGAACGAGCAGCATTTCCTGAGGGGTGAGCGAGCAGCATTTCCTGAGTGGGGAGTGAGCAGCATTTCCTGAGGGGGGAGAGAGCAACATTTCTGAGGGGGAAGGGAGCTGCATTTCCTGAGGGTGAAACAAGTAGCATTTCCTGATGGGAAGCGAGCAGCAGTTCCTAAGAGGGGAACGAGCAGCATTTCCTGAGGGGGGAACAAGCAGCATTTCCTGAGGTGGTGCGAGCAACATTTCTGAGGGGGAAGGGAGCTGCATTTCCTGATTGGGGCAGTGAGCAGCATTTCCTGAGGGTGAAACAAGCAGCATTTCCTGAGGTGGAGCGAGCAACATTTCTGAGGGGGAAGGGAGCTGCATTTCCTGATGGGGGATCGAGCAGCATTTCCTGGGGGGGGTAATGAGCAGCATTTCCTGAGGGGGGAACGAGCAGCATTTTCTGAGGGGGGAACGAGCAGCATTTCCTGAGGGGGGTAGTGGCAGCATTTCCTTAGGGGTAAACGAGCAGCATTTCTGAGGGGTAGCAAGCAGCATTTCCTGAGGCGGGGTATGAGCAGCATTTCTGAGGGGGCAGCGAGCAGCATTTCCTCAGTGGGGAATGAGCAGCATTTCTTGGCTGCGGGAACGAGCAGCATTTCCTGAGAGGGGAGCGAGCAGCATTTCTGAGGGGGAAATGAGCAGCATTTCCCTAGGGGGGAGCGAACAGCATTTCCTGAGTGTGGAATGAGTAGCACTTCTGAGGGGGGAGTGAGCAGCATTTCCTAAGGGGGGAGCGAGCAGCATTTCCTTAGTGTGGAATGAGCAGCATTTCTGAGGGGGAAATGAGCAGCATTTCCTGAGAGGAGAGTGAACATCTTTTCCTGAGGGCAGAAGAAGCAGCATTTCCTGAGGGGGGAAACAAGCAGTATTTCCGGAGGGGGGAACAAGCAGCATTTGCAGAGAGGGGAACAAGCAGCATTTCCTGAGGGGGGAAGAAGCAGCATTTGCTGAGGGGGGAGCGAGCAGCATTTCTGTGGAGTAAATGAGCAGCATTTCCTGAGGGGGGAATGAGCAGCATTTCCTGAGGGGCAGCGAACATCATTTCCTGAGAGGGAAGGGAGGAGCATTCCCTGACGGGGAAGCAAGCCGCATTTCTTGAGAGGTGATCGAGCAGCAGTTCCTGAGGGGGGCAGTGAGCAGCATTTCCTGAGGGGGGGCAGTGAGCAGCATTTCTGAGGGGGGAGCGAGCAGCATTTCCTGAGGGGGGAGCGAGCAGCATTTCCTGAGGGGGGAGCGAGCAGCATTTCCTGAGGGGGGAGCGAGCAGCATTTCCTGAGGGGGGAGCGAGCAGCATTTCCAGAGGGTGGAAGGAGCAGCATTTCTGAGGGGGTAGCAAGCAGTATTTCCTAAGGGGGGAACGAGCAAAATTTCCTGAGGGGGGAGCAAGCAGAATTTCCTGAGGGGCAGAGAACATAATTTCCTGAGGGGGAAGCAAGCCGCATCTCTTGAGGGGGGAATGAGCTGCATTTCCTGAGGGGGGCAGTGAGCAGCATTTCCTGAGGGGGGGAGTGAGCAGCATTTCCTTAGGTGTGAGCGAGCAGCATTTCCGAGGGGGGAATGAGCAGCATTTCCTGAGGGGGGAGTGAGCAGCATTTACTGAGGGGGAAGGGAGCTGCATTTCCTGATTGGGGCAGTGAGCAGCATTTCCTGAGGGTGAAACAAGCAGCATTTCCTGAGGTGGAGCGAGCAACATTTCTGAGGGGGAAGGGAGCTGCATTTCCTGATGGGGGATCGAGCAGCATTTCCTGGGGGGGGTAATGAGCAGCATTTCCTGAGGGGGGAACGAGCAGCATTTTCTGAGGGGGGAACGAGCAGCATTTCCTGAGGGGGGTAGTGGCAGCACTTCCTTAGGGGTAAACGAGCAGCATTTCTGAGGGGTAGCAAGCAGCATTTCCTGAGGCGGGGTATGAGCAGCATTTCTGAGGGGGCAGCGAGCAGCATTTCCTCAGTGGGGAATGAACAGCATTTCTTGGCTGCGGGAACGAGCAGCATTTCCTGAGAGGGGAGCGAGCAGCATTTCTGAGGGGGAAATGAGCAGCATTTCCCTAGGGGGGAGCGAACAGCATTTCCTGAGTGTGGAATGAGTAGCATTTCTGAGGGGGGAGTGAGCAGCATTTCCGAAGGGGGGAGCGAGCAGCATTTCCTTAGTGTGGAATGAGCAGCATTTCTGAGGGGGAAATGAGCAGCATTTCCTGAGAGGAGAGTGAACATCTTTTCCTGAGGGCAGAAGAAGCAGCATTTCCTGAGGGGGGAAACAAGCAGTATTTCCGGAGGGGGGAACAAGCAGCATTTGCAGAGAGGGGAACAAGCAGCATTTCCTGAGGGGGGAAGAAGCAGCATTTGCTGAGGGGGGAGCGAGCAGCATTTCTGTGGAGTAAATGAGCAGCATTTCCTGAGGGGGGAATGAGCAGCATTTCCTGAGGGGCAGCGAACATCATTTCCTGAGAGGGAAGGGAGGAGCATTCCCTGACGGGGAAGCAAGCCGCATTTCTTGAGAGGTGATCGAGCAGCAGTTCCTGAGGGGGGCAGTGAGCAGCATTTCCTGAGGGGGGGCAGTGAGCAGCATTTCTGAGGGGGGAGCGAGCAGCATTTCCTGAGGGGGGAGCGAGCAGCATTTCCTGAGGGGGGAGCGAGCAGCATTTCCTGAGGGGGGAGCGAGCAGCATTTCCTGAGGGGGGAGCGAGCAGCATTTCCAGAGGGTGGAAGGAGCAGCATTTCTGAGGGGGTAGCAAGCAGTATTTCCTAAGGGGGGAACGAGCAGCATTTCCTGAGGGGGGAGCAAGCAGAATTTCCTGAGGGGCAGAGAACATAATTTCCTGAGGGGGAAGCAAGCCGCATCTCTTGAGGGGGGAATGAGCTGCATTTCCTGAGGGGGGCAGTGAGCAGCATTTCCTGAGGGGGGGAGTGAGCAGCATTTCCTTAGGTGTGAGCGAGCAGCATTTCTGAGGGGGGAATGAGCAGCATTTCCTGAGGGGGGAGTGAGCAGCATTTCCTGAGGGGGGAGTGAGCAGCATTTCCTGAGGGGGGAGCGAGCAGCATTTCCTGAGGGGGAATTAGCAACATTTCCTGAGGCGGGAGCGAGCAGCATTTCCTGAGGGGGGAGTGAGCAGCATTTCTTGAGGGGGCAGTGAGCAGCATTTCCTGTTGGGGGAGTGAGCAGCATTTCCTGAGGAGGGACCAACTGCATTTCCTGAGGAGGGAACGAGCTGCATTTCCTGAGGGGGAATTGAGCACCGTTTCCTGAGGGGGGAGCGAGCAGCATTTCCTAAGGGCGGAACGAGCAGCATTTCCTGAGGGGGGAGCGAGCAGCATTTCCTGAGGGGGGAGCGAGCAGCATTTACTGAGGGGGGAGCGAGCAGCATTTCCTGAGGGGGGAGTGAGCAGCATTTCTGAGGGGGTAGCGAGCAGCATATCCTGAGGGCGGAACGAGCAGCATTTCCTGAGGGGGGAGCGAGCAGCATTTCTTGAGGGGTGATCGAGCAGAATTTCCTGAGGAGGGAGCGAGCAGCATTTCCTGAAGGGCAGAGAACATCATTTCCTGAGGGGGGAGCGAGCAGCATTTCCAGAGGGTGGAAGGAGCAGCATTTCTGAGGGGGTAGCAAGCAGTATTTCCTAAGGGGGGAACGAGCAGCATTTCCTGAGGGGGGAGCGAGCAGAATTTCCTGAGGGGCAGAGAACATCATTTCCTGAGGGGGAAGCGAGCCGCATTTCTTGAGGGGGGAATGAGCTGCATTTCCTGGGGGGGGAATGAGCAGCATTTCCTGAGGGGGGAATGAGCAGCATTTCCTGAGGGGGGAATGAGCAGCATTTCCTGAGGGGGGAATGAGCAGCATTTCCTGAGGGGGGAATGAGCAGCATTTCCTGAGGGGGGAATGAGCAGCATTTCCTGAGGGGGGAATGAGCAGCATTTCCTGAGGGGGGAGCGAGCAGCATTTCCTGAGGGGGGAGCGAGCAGAATTTCCTGAGGGGCAGAGAACATCATTTCCTGAGGGGGAAGCGAGCCGCATTTCTTGAGGGGGGAATGAGCTGCATTTCCTGAGGGGGGAATGAGCAGCATTTCCTGAGGGGGGAATGAGCAGCATTTCCTGAGGGGGGAATGAGCAGCATTTCCTGAGGGGGGAATGAGCAGCATTTCCTGAGGGGGGAATGAGCAGCATTTCCTGAGGGGGGAACGAGCAGCATTACCTGAGAGGGGAACGAGCAGCATTTCCTGAGGGGGGAACGAGCAGCATTTCCTGAGGGGGGAACGAGCAGCATTTCCTGAGGGGGGAACGAGCAGCATTTCCTGAGGGGGGAACGAGCAGCATTTCCTGAGGGGGGAACGAGCAGCATTTCCTGAGGGGGGAACGAGCAGCATTTCCTGAGGGGGGAACGAGCAGCATTTCCTGGGGGGGGAACGAGCAGCATTTCCTGAGGGGGGAACGAGCAGCATTTTCTGAGGGGGGAACAAGCAGCATTTCCTGAGGGGTGAATGAGCATCATTTCCTGAGAGGAGAGTGAACATCTTTTCCTGAGGGCAGAAGAAGCAGCATTTCCTGAGGGGGGAACAAGCAGCATTTCCGGAGGGGGGAACAAACAGCATTTGCAGAGAGGGGAACAAGCAGCATTTCCTGAGGGGGGAACAAGCAGCATTTGCTGAGGGGGGAGCGAGCAGCATTTCTGTGGGGTAAATGAGCAGCATTTCCTGAGGGGGGAATGAGCTCCACTTCCTGAGGGGGGAATGAGCAGCATTTCCTGAGGGGGAAGGGAGGAGCATTCCCTGACGGGGAAACAAGCACCATTTCTTGAGAGATGATCGAGCAGCAGTTCCTGAGGGGGGCAGTGAGCAGCATTTCCTGATGGGGGGGAGTGAGCAGCATTTCTGAGGGGGGAGCGAGCAGCATTTCCTGAGGGGGGAGCGAGCAGCATTTCCTGAGGGGGGAGCGAGCAGCATTTCCTGAGGGGGGAGCGAGCAGCATTTCCAGAGGGTGGAAGGAGCAGCATTTCTGAGGGGGGTAGCAAGCAGTATTTCCTAAGGGGGGAACGAGCAGCATTTCCTGAGGGGGGAGCAAGCAGAATTTCCTGAGGGGCAGAGAACATAATTTCCTGAGGGGGAAGCAAGCCGCATCTCTTGAGGGGGGAATGAGCTGCATTTCCTGAGGGGGGCAGTGAGCAGCATTTCCTGAGGGGGGGAGTGAGCAGCATTTCCTTAGGTGTGAGCGAGCAGCATTTCTGAGGGGGGAATGAGCAGCATTTCCTGAGGGGGGAGTGAGCAGCATTTCCTGAGGGGGGAGTGAGCAGCATTTCCTGAGGGGGGAGCGAGCAGCATTTCCTGAGGGGGAATTAGCAACATTTCCTGAGGCGGGAGCGAGCAGCATTTCCTGAGGGGGGAGTGAGCAGCATTTCTTGAGGGGGCAGTGAGCAGCATTTCCTGTTGGGGGAGTGAGCAGCATTTCCTGAGGAGGGACCAACTGCATTTCCTGAGGAGGGAACGAGCTGCATTTCCTGAGGGGGAATTGAGCACCGTTTCCTGAGGGGGGAGCGAGCAGCATTTCCTAAGGGCGGAACGAGCAGCATTTCCTGAGGGGGGAGCGAGCAGCATTTCCTGAGGGGGGAGCGAGCAGCATTTACTGAGGGGGGAGCGAGCAGCATTTCCTGAGGGGGGAGTGAGCAGCATTTCTGAGGGGGTAGCGAGCAGCATATCCTGAGGGCGGAACGAGCAGCATTTCCTGAGGGGGGAGCGAGCAGCATTTCTTGAGGGGTGATCGAGCAGAATTTCCTGAGGAGGGAGCGAGCAGCATTTCCTGAAGGGCAGAGAACATCATTTCCTGAGGGGGGAGCGAGCAGCATTTCCAGAGGGTGGAAGGAGCAGCATTTCTGAGGGGGTAGCAAGCAGTATTTCCTAAGGGGGGAACGAGCAGCATTTCCTGAGGGGGGAGCGAGCAGAATTTCCTGAGGGGCAGAGAACATCATTTCCTGAGGGGGAAGCGAGCCGCATTTCTTGAGGGGGGAATGAGCTGCATTTCCTGGGGGGGGAATGAGCAGCATTTCCTGAGGGGGGAATGAGCAGCATTTCCTGAGGGGGGAATGAGCAGCATTTCCTGAGGGGGGAATGAGCAGCATTTCCTGAGGGGGGAATGAGCAGCATTTCCTGAGGGGGGAATGAGCAGCATTTCCTGAGGGGGGAATGAGCAGCATTTCCTGAGGGGGGAATGAGCAGCATTTCCTGAGCGGGGAGCGAGCAGAATTTCCTGAGGGGCAGAGAACATCATTTCCTGAGGGGGAAGCGAGCCGCATTTCTTGAGGGGGGAATGAGCTGCATTTCCTGAGGGGGGAATGAGCAGCATTTCCTGAGGGGGGAATGAGCAGCATTTCCTGAGGGGGGAATGAGCAGCATTTCCTGAGGGGGGAATGAGCAGCATTTCCTGAGGGGGGAACGAGCAGCATTACCTGAGAGGGGAACGAGCAGCATTTCCTGAGGGGGGAACGAGCAGCATTTCCTGAGGGGGGAACGAGCAGCATTTCCTGAGGGGGGAACGAGCAGCATTTCCTGAGGGGGGAACGAGCAGCATTTCCTGAGGGGGGAACGAGCAGCATTTCCTGAGGGGGGAACGAGCAGCATTTCCTGAGGGGGGAACGAGCAGCATTTCCTGGGGGGGGAACGAGCAGCATTTCCTGAGGGGGGAACGAGCAGCATTTTCTGAGGGGGGAACAAGCAGCATTTCCTGAGGGGTGAATGAGCATCATTTCCTGAGAGGAGAGTGAACATCTTTTCCTGAGGGCAGAAGAAGCAGCATTTCCTGAGGGGGGAACAAGCAGCATTTCCGGAGGGGGGAACAAACAGCATTTGCAGAGAGGGGAACAAGCAGCATTTCCTGAGGGGGGAACAAGCAGCATTTGCTGAGGGGGGAGCGAGCAGCATTTCTGTGGGGTAAATGAGCAGCATTTCCTGAGGGGGGAATGAGCTCCACTTCCTGAGGGGGGAATGAGCAGCATTTCCTGAGGGGCAGCGAACATCATTTCCTGAGAGGGAAGGGAGGAGCATTCCCTGACGGGGAAACAAGCACCATTTCTTGAGAGATGATCGAGCAGCAGTTCCTGAGGGGGGCAGTGAGCAGCATTTCCTGATGGGGGGGAGTGAGCAGCATTTCTGAGGGGGGAGCGAGCAGCATTTCCTGAGGGGGCAGCGAGCAGCATTTCCTGAGGGGGGAGCGAGCAGCATTTCCTGAGAGGTCAATGAGCAGCATTTCCTGAGGGGTCAGTGAGCAGCATTTCCTGAGGGGTCAGTGAGCAGCATTTCCTGAGGGCGGAATGAGCAGCATTTCCTGAGGGGGGAATGAGCAGCATTTCTGAGGGGGCAGCGAGCAGCATTTCCTGAGGGGGGAGTGAGCAGCATTTCTTGAGGGGGGAGTGAGCAGCATTTCCTGTTGGAATGAGCAGCATTTCCTGTTGGGGGAGTGAGCAGCATTTCCTGAGGGGGGAGCGAGCAGCATTTCCTGAGGGGGGAGCGAGCAGCATTTCCTGAGGGGGCAGCGAACAGCATTTTTAAGGGGGGAGCGAACAGCATTTCCTGAGGGGGGAACAAGCAGCATTTCCTGAGGGGGGAGTGAGCAGCATTTCCTGAGGTGGTAACGAGCAGCATTTCCTGAGGGGACACCGAACAGCATTTCCTGAGGGGGGAACAAGCAGCATTTCCTGAGGGGGCAACAAGCAGCATTTCCTGAGGGGGCAACAAGCAGCATTTCCTGAGGGGGCAACAAGCAGCATTTCCTGAGGGGGCAACAAGCAGCATTTCCTGAGGGGGCAACGAGCAGCATTTCCTGAGGGGGGAACGAGCAGCATTTCCTGAGGGGGGAACGAGCAGCATTTCCTGAGGGGGTAATGAGCAGCATTTCATGAGCGGGGAACGAGCAGCATTTCCTGAGGGGGTGCGAGCAGCATTTCCTGAGGGGGTGCGAGCAGCATTTCCTGAGGGGGTGCGAGCAGCATTTCCTGAGGGGGTGCGAGCAGCATTTCCTGAGGGGGTGCGAGCAGCATTTCCTGAGGGGGTGCGAGCAGCATTTCCTGAGGGGGTGCGAGCAGCATTTCCTGAGGGGGTGCGAGCAGCATTTCCTGAGGGGGTGCGAGCAGCATTTCCTGAGGGGGTGCGAGCAGCATTTCCTGAGGGGGTGCGAGCAGCATTTCCTGACAGAGGAACAAGCAGCATTTCCTGAGGGGGGATCGAGCAGCATTTCCTGAGGGGAGAGTGAACATCTTTTCCTGAGGGCAGAACAAGCAGCATTTCCTGAGGGGGGAACAAGCAGCATTTGCAGAGAGGGGAACAAGCAGCATTTGCAGAGAGGGGAACAAGCAGCATTTGCAGAGAGGGGAACAAGCAGCATTTCCTGAGGGGGGAACAAGCAGCACTTCCGGAGTGGGGAGCGAGCAGCATTTCTGAGGGGGCATCGGGCAGCATTTCTTGAGGGAGGAGTGAGCAGCATTTCCTGAGAGGGGAGCGAGCAGCATTTCTGTGGGGTAAATGAGCAGCATTTCCTGAGGGGGGAATGAGCTCCATTTCCTGAGGGGGGAATGAGCAGCATTTCCTGAGGGGCAGCGAACATCATTTCCTGAGAGGGAAGGGAGGAGCATTCCCTGACGGGGAAACAAGCACCATTTCTTGAGAGGTGATCGAGCAGCAGTTCCTGAGGGGGGCAGTGAGCAGCATTTCCTGAGGGGGGGAGTGAGCAGCATTTCTGAGGGGGGAGCGAGCAGCATTTCCTGAGGGGGGAGCGAGCAGCATTTCCTGAGGGGGGAGCGAGCAGCATTTCCAGAGGGTGGAAGGAGCAGCATTTCTGAGGGGGTAGCAAGCAGTATTTCCTAAGGGGGGAACGAGCAGCATTTCCTGAGGGGGGAGCAAGCAGAATTTCCTGAGGGGCAGAGAACATAATTTCCTGAGGGGGAAGCAAGGCGCATCTCTTGAGGGGGGAATGAGCTGCATTTCCTGAGGGGTGCAGTGAGCAGCATTTCCTGAGGGGCGGAGTGAGCAGCATTTCCTTAGGTGTGAGCGAGCAGCATTTCTGAGGGGAGAATGAGCAGCATTTCCTGAGTGGGGAGTGAGCAGCATTTCCTGAGGGGGGAGCGAGCAGCATTTCCTGAGGGGGAATTAGCAACATTTCCTGAAGCGGGAGCGAGCAGCATTTCCTGAGGGGGGAGTGAGCAGCATTTCTTGAGGGGGGAGTGAGCAGTATTTCCTGTTGGGGGAGTGAGCAGCATTTCCTGAGGAGGGACCAACTGCATTTCCTGAGGTGGGAGCGAGCAGCATTTCCTGAGGAGGGAACGAGCTGCATTTCCTGAGGGGGAATTGAGCACCGTTTCCTGAGGGGGGAGCGAGCAGCATTTCCTGAGGGGGCAGCGAACAGCATTTTTAAGGGGGGAGCGAACAGCATTTCCTGAGGGGGGAACGAGCAGCATTTCCTGAGGGGGGAGTGAGCAGCATTTCCTGAGGTGGTAACGAGCAGCATTTCCTGAGGGGACACCGAACAGCATTTCCTGAGAGGGGAACAAGCAGCATTTCCTGAGGGGGGAACAAGCAGCATTTCCTGAAGGGGGAACAAGCAGCATTTCCTGAGGGGGGAATGAGCAGCATTTCATGAGTGGGGAACGAGCAGCATTTCCTGAGGGGGTGACAGCAGCATTTCCTGACAGAGGAACGAGCAGCATTTCCTGATGGGTGATCGAGCAGCATTTCCTGAGGGGAGAGTGAACATCTTTTCCTGAGGGCGGAACAAGCAGCATTTCCTGAGGGGGGAATAAGCAGCATTTCCGGAGGGGGGAACAAGCAGCATTTCCGGAGGGCTGAACAAGCAGCATTTCCTGAGGGGGGAACAAGGAGCATTTCCTGAGGGGGGAACAAGGAGCATTTCCAAAGGGGGGAACAAGCAGCATTTCCGGAGGGCTGAACAAGCAGCATTTCCTGAGGGGGGAACAAGGAGCATTTCCTGAGGGGGGAACAAGGAGCATTTCCAAAGGGGGGAACAAGCAGCATTTCCGGAGGGCTGAACAAGCAGCATTTCCTGAGGGGGGAACAAGGAGCATTTCCTGAGGGGGGAACAAGGAGCATTTCCAAAGGGGGGAACAAGCAGCATTTCCTGAGGGGGTAGTGAGCAGCATTTCCTGAGGGGGTAGTGAGCAGCATTTTTGAGGAGGGACCAACTGCATTTCCTGAGGAGGCGATTCGAGCTGGATTTCCTGAGTGGGAATTGAGCACCGTTTCCTGAGGGGGAGCAAGCAACATTTCCTGAGGGGGCAGCGAACAGCATTTCTAAGGGGGGAGCGAACAACATTTCCTGAGGGGGAAGGAGCAGCATTTCCTGAGAGGGCAGTGAGCAGCATTTCCTGAGGGGGGAACGAGCAGCATTTCCTGAGGGGGGAACGAGCAGCATTTCCTGAGGTGGGAACGAGCAGCATTTCCTGAGGTGGGAACGAGCAGCATTTCCTGAGGGGGGAACGAGCAGCATTTCCTGAGGGGGGAACGAGCAGCATTTCCTGAGGGGGGAACGAGCAGCATTTCCTGAGGGGGGAACGAGCAGCATTTCCTGAGGGGGGAACGAGCAGCATTTCCTGAGGGGGAAGGAGCAGCATTTCCTGAGAGGGCAGTGAGCAGCATTTCCTGAGGGGGGAACGAGCAGCATTTCCTGAGAGGGGAACGAGCAGCATTTCCTGAGGTGGGAACGAGCAGCATTTCCTGAGGTGGGAACGAGCAGCATTTCCTGAGGGGGGAACGAGCAGCATTTCCTGAGGGGGGAACGAGCAGCATTTCCTGAGGGGGGAACGAGCAGCATTTCCTGAGGGGGGAAACGAGCAGCATTTCCTGAGGGGGGAACGAGCAGAATTTCCTGAGGGGGGAACGAGCAGAATTTCCTGAGGGGGGAACGAGCAGCATTTCCTGAGGGGGGAACGAGCAGCATTTCCTGAGGGGGGAAAGAGCAGCATTTCCTGAGGGGGGAACGAGCATCATTTCCTGAGGGGGGAACGAGCAGCATTTCCTGAGGGGGGAACGAGCAGCATTTCCTGAGGGTGGAACGAGCAGCATTTCCTGAGGGGGGAACGAGCAGCATTTCCTGAGGGGGGAACGAGCAGCATTTCCTGAGGGGGGAACAAGCAGCATTTCATGAGCAGGGAACAAGCAGCATTTCCTGTGGGGGGATTGAGCAGCATTTCCTGAGGGGGTGCGAGCAGCATTTCCTGACGGAGGAACGAGCATCATTTCCTGAGTGGGGAGCGAGCAGCATTTCCTTAGGGGGGAGCGAGCAGCATTTCCTGACGGGGGAGCGAGCAGCATTTCCTGACGGGGGAGCGAGCAGCGTTTCCTGATTGGGGAGCGAGCAGCATTTCCTGAGGGTGGAACGAGCAGCATTTCTGAGGGGGTAGCGAGCAGTATTTCCTAAGGGGGGAGCGAGCAGCATTTACTGAGGGGCGAACGAGCAACATTTCTGAGGGAGGAGCAAGTAGCATTTCCTGAGGGTGTAACGAGCAGCATTTCCGAGGGGGTAGCGAGCAGTATTTCCTAAGGGGGGAGACAGCAGCAATTCCTGAGGGGGATGGAGCTGCATTTCCGGAAGGATCAGTGAGCAGCATTTCCTGAGCGGGAAAGGAGCAGCATTTCCTGAGGGGGGAACGAGCAGCATTTCCTGAGGGGGGAACGAGCAGCATTTCCTGAGGGGGGAACGAGCAGCATTTCCTGAGGGGGGAACGAGCAGCATTTCCTGAGGGGGGAACGAGCAGCATTTCCTGAGGGGGGAACGAGCAGCATTTCCTGAGGGGGGAACGAGCAGCATTTTCTGAGGGGGGAACGAGCAGCATTTCCTGAGGGGTGAATGAGCAGCATTTCCTGAGGGGAGAGTGAACATCTTTTCCTGAGGGGGGAGTGAGCAGCATTTCCTGAGGGGGCAATGAGCTCCATTTCCTGAGGGGGGAATGAGCAGCATTTCCTGAGGGGCAGCGAACATCATTTCCTGAGAGGGAAGGGAGGAGCATTCCCTGACGGGGAAACAAGCACCATTTCTTGAGAGGTGATCGAGCAGCAGTTCCTGAGGGGGGCAGTGAGCAGCATTTCCTGAGGGGGGGAGTGAGCAGAATTTCTGAGGGGGGAGCGAGCAGCATTTCCTGAGGGGGGAGCGAGCAGCATTTCCTGAGGGGGGAGCGAGCAGCATTTCCAGAGGGTGGAAGGAGCAGCATTTCTGAGGGGGTAGCAAGCAGTATTTCCTCAGGGGGGAACGAGCAGCATTTCCTGAGGGGGGAGCGAGCAGAATTTCCTGAGGGGCAGAGAACATAATTTCCTGAGGGGGATGCAAGCCGCATTTCTTGAGGGGGGAATGAGCTGCATTTCCTGAGGGGGGCAGTGAGCAGCATTTCCTGACGGGGGGAGTGAGCAGCATTTCCTTTGGTGTGAGCGAGCAGCATTTCTGAGGGGGAATTAGCAGCATTTCCTGAGGCGGGAGCGAGCAGCATTTCCTGAGGGGGGAGTGAGCAGCATTTCTTGAGGGGGGAGTGAGCAGCATTTCCTGTTGGGGGAGTGAGCAGCATTTCCTGAGGAGGGACCAACTGCATTTCCTGAGGAGGGAACGAGCTGCATGTCCTGAGGGGGAATTGAGCACCATTTCCTGAGGGGGGAGCTAGCAGCATTTCCTGAGGTGGGAGCGAGCAGCATTTCCTGAGGAGGGAACGAGCTGCATTTCCTGAGGGGGAATTGAGCACCGTTTCCTGAGGGGGGAGCGAGCAGCATTTCCTGAGGGGGCAGCGAACAGCATTTTTAAGGGGGGAGCGAACAGCATTTCCTGAGGGGGGAACGAGCAGAATTTCCTGAGGGGGGAACAAGCAGCATTTCCTGAAGGGGGAACAAGCAGCATTTCCTGAAGGGGGAACAAGCAGCATTTCCTGAGGGGGGAATGAGCAGCATTTCCTGAGGAGGGAACGAGCTGCATTTCCTGAGGGGGAATTGAGCACCGTTTGCTGAGGGGGGAGCGAGCAGCATTTCCTGAGGGGGCAGCGAACAGCATTTTTAAGGGGGGCGCGAACAGCATTTTTAAGGGGGGAGCGAACAGCATTTCCTGAGGGGGGAACGAGCAGCATTTCCTGAGGGGGGAACAAGCAGCATTTCCTGAAGGGGGAACAAGCAGCATTTCCTGAAGGGGGAACAAGCAGCATTTCCTGAAGGGGGAACAAGCAGCATTTCCTGAGGGGGGAATGAGCAGCATTTCATGAGTGGGGAACGAGCAGCATTTCCTGAGGGGGTGAGAGCAGCATTTCCTGACAGAGGAACGAGCAGCATTTCCTGATGGGCGATCGAGCAGCATTTCCTGAGGGGAGAGTGAACATCTTTTCCTGAGGGCAGAACAAGCAGCATTTCCTGAGGGGGGAACAAGCAGCATTTCCGGAGGGGGGAACAGGCAGCATTTCCGGAGGGGGGAACAGGCAGCATTTCCGGAGGGGGGAACAGGCAGCATTTCCTGAGGGGGGAACAAGCAGCATTTCCTGAGGGGGGAACAAGGAGCATTTCCTGAGGGGGGAACAAGGAGCATTTCCAAAGGGGGGAACAAGCAGCATTTCCTGAGGGGGTAGTGAGCAGCATTTCCTGAGGGGGGCGTGAGCAGCATTTTTGAGGAGGGACCAACTGCATTTCCTGAGGAGGCGATTCGAGCTGGATTTCCTGAGTGGGAATTGAGCACCGTTTCCTGAGGGGGAGCAAGTAGCATTTCCTGAGGGGGCAGCGAACAGCATTTCTAAGGGGGGAGCGAACAGCATTTCCTGAGGGGGAAGGAGCAGCATTTCCTGAGAGTGCAGTGAGCAGCATTTCCTGAGGGGGGAACGAGCAGCATTTCCTGAGGGGGGAACGAGCAGCATTTCCTGAGGGGGGAACGAGCAGCATTTCCTGAGGGGGGAACGAGCAGCATTTCCTGAGGGGGGAACGAGCAGCATTTCCTGAGGGGGGAACGAGCAGCATTTCCTGAGGGGGGAACGAGCAGCATTTCCTGAGGGGGGAACGAGCAGCATTTCCTGAGGGTGCAGCGAACAGCATTTCCTGAGGGGGGAACGAGCAGCATTTCCTGAGGGGGGAACGAGCAGCATTTCCTGAGGGGGGAACGAGCAGCATTTCCTGAGGGGGGAACGAGCAGCATTTCCTGAGGGGGGAACGAGCAGCATTTCCTGAGGGGGGAACGAGCAGCATTTCCTGAGGGGGGAACGAGCAGCATTTCCTGAGGGGGGAACGAGCAGCATTTCCTGAGGGGGGAACGAGCAGCATTTCCTGAGGGGGGAACGAGCAGCATTTCCTGAGGGGGGAACGAGCAGCATTTCCTGAGGGGGGAACGAGCAGCATTTCCTGAGGGGGGAACGAGCAGCATTTCCTGAGGGGGGAACGAGCAGAATTTCCTGAGGGGGGAACGAGCAGCATTTCCTGAGGGGGGAACGAGCAGCATTTCCTGAGGGGGGAACGAGCAGCATTTCCTGAGGGGGGAACGAGCAGGATTTCCTGAGGGGGGAACGAGCAGCATTTCCTGAGGGGGAATTAGCAGCATTTCCTGAGGAGGGACCAACTACATTTCCTGAGGAGGGATCAAGCTGCATTTCCTGAGGGGGAATTGAGCACCGTTTCCTGAGGGGGCAGCAAACAGCATTTCTAAGGGGGGAGCAAACACCATTTCCTGAGGTAGTAACAAGCAGCATTTCCTGAGGAGGGAACGAGCTGCATTTCCTGAGGGGGAATTGAGCACCGTTTCCTGAGGGGGGAGCGAGCAGCATTTCCTGAGGGGGCAGCGAACAGCATTTTTAAGGGGGGAGCGAACAGCATTTCCTGAGGGGGGAACGAGCAGAATTTCCTGAGGGGGGAACAAGCAGCATTTCCTGAAGGGGGAACAAGCAGCATTTCCTGAAGGGGGAACAAGCAGCATTTCCTGAGGGGGGAATGAGCAGCATTTCCTGAGGAGGGAACGAGCTGCATTTCCTGAGGGGGAATTGAGCACCGTTTCCTGAGGGGGGAGTGAGCAGCATTTTTAAGGGGGGTGCGAACAGCATTTTTAAGGGGGGAGCGAACAGCATTTCCTGAGGGGGGAACGAGCAGCATTTCCTGAGGGGGGAACAAGCAGCATTTCCTGAAGGGGGAACAAGCAGCATTTCCTGAGGTGGGAGCGAGCAGCATTTCTGAGGGGGTAGCGAGCAGTATTTCCTAAGGGGGGAGCGAGCAGCATTTCCTGAGGAGGGAACGAGCTGCATTTCCTGAGGGGGAATTGAGCACCGTTTCCTGAGGGGGGAGCGAGCAGCATTTCCTGAGGGGGCAGCGAACAGCATTTTTAAGGGGGGAGCGAACAGCATTTCCTGAGGGGGGAACGAGCAGCATTTCCTGAGGGGGGAACAAGCAGCATTTCCTGAAGGGGGAACAAGCAGCATTTCCTGAAGGGGGAACAAGCAGCATTTCCTGAAGGGGGAACAAGCAACATTTCCTGAGGGGGGAATGAGCAGCATTTCATGAGTGGGGAACGAGCAGCATTTCCTGAGGGGGTGAGAGCAGCATTTCCTGACAGAGGAACGAGCAGCATTTCCTGATGGGCGATCGAGCAGCATTTCCTGAGGGGAGAGTGAACATCTTTTCCTGAGGGCAGAACAAGCAGCATTTCCTGAGGGGGGAACAAGCAGCATTTCCGGAGGGGGGAACAGGCAGCATTTCCGGAGGGGGGAACAAGCAGCATTTCCTGAGGGGGGAACAAGCAGCATTTCCTGAGGGGGGAACAAGGAGCATTTCCTGAGGGGGGAACAAGGAGCATTTCCAAAGGGGGGAACAAGCAGCATTTCCTGAGGGGGTAGTGAGCAGCATTTCCTGAGGGGGGCGTGAGCAGCATTTTTGAGGAGGGACCAACTGCATTTCCTGAGGAGGCGATTCGAGCTGGATTTCCTGAGTGGGAATTGAGCACCGTTTCCTGAGGGGGAGCAAGTAGCATTTCCTGAGGGGGCAGCGAACAGCATTTCTAAGGGGGGAGCGAACAGCATTTCCTGAGGGGGAAGGAGCAGCATTTCCTGAGAGTGCAGTGAGCAGCATTTCCTGAGGAGGGAACGAGCAGCATTTCCTGAGGGGGGAACGAGCAGCATTTCCTGAGGGGGGAACGAGCAGCATTTCCTGAGGGGGGAACGAGCAGCATTTCCTGAGGGGGGAACGAGCAGCATTTCCTGAGGGGGGAACGAGCAGCATTTCCTGAGGGGGGAACGAGCAGCATTTCCTGAGGGTGCAGCGAACAGCATTTCCTGAGGGGGGAACGAGCAGCATTTCCTGAGGGGGGAACGAGCAGCATTTCCTGAGGGGGGAACGAGCAGCATTTCCTGAGGGGGGAACGAGCAGCATTTCCTGAGGGGGGAACGAGCAGCATTTCCTGAGGGGGGAATGAGCAGCATTTCCTGAGGGGGGAACGAGCAGCATTTCCTGAGGGGGGAACGAGCAGCATTTCCTGACGGAGGAACGAGCAGCATTTCCTGAGTGGGGAGCGAGCAGCATTTCCTTAGGGGGGAGCGAGCAGCATTTCCTGACGGGGGCGCGAGGAGCGTTTCCTGATTGGGGAGCGAGCAGCATTTCCTGAGGGTGGAACGAGCAGCATTTCTGAGGGGGTAGCGAGCAGTATTTCCTAAGGGGGGAGCGAGCAGCATTTCCTGAGGGGGGAACGAGCAGAATTTCCTGAGGGGGGAACGAGCAGCATTTCCTGAGGGGGGAACGAGCAGCATTTCCTGAGGGGGGAACGAGCAGCATTTCCTGAGGGGGGAACGAGCAGCATTTCCTGAGGGGGGAACGAGCAGCATTTCCTGAGGGGGGAACGTGCAGCATTTCCTGAGGGGGGAATGAGCAGCATTTCCTGAGGGGGGAACGAGCAGCATTTCCTGAGGGGGGAACGAGCAGCATTTCCTGAGGGGGGAACGAGCAGCATTTCCTGAGGGGGGAACGAGCAGCATTTCCTGAGGGGGGAACGTGCAGCATTTCCTGAGGGGGGAATGAGCAGCATTTCCTGAGGGGGGAACGAGCAGCATTTCCTGAGGGGGGAGCGAGCAGCATTTCCAGAGGGTGGAAGGAGCAGTATTTCTGAGGGGGTAGCAAGCAATATTTCCTAAGGGGGGAACGAGCAGCATTTCCTGAGCGGGGAGCGAGCAGAATTTCCTGAGGGGCAGAGAACATCATTTCCTGAGGGGGAAGCGAGCCGCATTTCTTGAGGGGGGAATGAGCTGCATTTCCTGAGGGGGGAATGAGCAGCATTTCCTGAGGGGGGAATGAGCAGCATTTCCTGAGGGGGGAATGAGCAGCATTTCCTGAGGGGGGAATGAGCAGCATTTCCTGAGGGGGGAACGAGCAGCATTTCCTGAGGGGGGAACGAGCAGCATTTCCTGAGGGGTCAGCGAGCAGCATTTCCTGAGGGGTCAGCGAGCAGCATTTCCTGAGGGGTCAGCGAGCAGCATTTGCTGAGGGGGGAACGAGCAGCGTTTCCTGAGGGGGGAACGAGCAGCATTTCCTGAGAGGGGAACGAGCATCATTTCCTGAGAGGGGAACGAGCATCATTTCCTGAGGGGGGAACGAGCAGCATTTCCTGAGGGGAGAACGAGCAGCATTTCCTGATGGGGGAACGAGCAGCATTTCCTGAGGGGGGAACGAGCAGCATTTCCTGAGGGGGGAACGAGCAGCATTTTCTGAGGGGGGAACGAGCAGCATTTTCTGAGGGGGGAACGAGCAGCATTTCCTGATGGGGGAACGAGCAGCATTTCCTGAGGGGGGAACGAGTAGCATTTCATGAGGGGGAACGAGCAGCGTTTCCTGGGGGCGGAAGGAACAGCATTTCCTGTGGGGGGATTGAGCGGCATTTCCTGAGGGGGTGCGAGCAGCATTTCCAGACGGAGGAACGAGCATCATTTCCTGAGTGGGGAGCGAGCAGCATTTCCTTAGGGGGGAGCGAGCAGCATTTCCTGACGGGGGAGCGAGCAGCGTTTCCTGATTGGGGAGCGAGCAGCATTTCCTGAGGGTGGAACGAGCAACATTTCTGAGGGGGTAGCGAGCAGTATTTCCTAAGGGGGGAGCGAGCAGCATTTACTGAGGGGCGAACGAGCAACATTTCTGAGGGAGGAGCAAGTAGCATTTCCTGAGGGTGGAACGAGCAGCATTTCCGAGGGGGTAGCGAGCAGTATTTCCTAAGGGGGGAGCCAGCAGCAATTCCTGAGGGGGATGGAGCTGCATTTCCGGAAGGGTCAGTGAGCAGCATTTCCTGAGCGGGAAATGAGCAGCATTTCCTGAGGGGGGAACGAGCAGCATTTCCTGAGGGGGGAACGAGCAGCATTTCCTGAGGGGGGAACAAGCAGCATTTCCGGAGGGGGGAACAGGCAGCATTTCCGGAGGGGGGAACAAGCAGCATTTCCTGAGGGGGGAACAAGCAGCATTTCCTGAGGGGGGAACAAGGAGCATTTCCTGAGGGGGGAACAAGGAGCATTTCCAAAGGGGGGAACAAGCAGCATTTCCTGAGGGGGTAGTGAGCAGCATTTCCTGAGGGGGGCGTGAGCAGCATTTTTGAGGAGGGACCAACTGCATTTCCTGAGGAGGCGATTCGAGCTGGATTTCCTGAGTGGGAATTGAGCACCGTTTCCTGAGGGGGAGCAAGTAGCATTTCCTGAGGGGGCAGCGAACAGCATTTCTAAGGGGGGAGCGAACAGCATTTCCTGAGGGGGAAGGAGCAGCATTTCCTGAGAGTGCAGTGAGCAGCATTTCCTGAGGGGGGAACGAGCAGCATTTCCTGAGGGGGGAACGAGCAGCATTTCCTGAGGGGGGAACGAGCAGCATTTCCTGAGGGGGGAACGAGCAGCATTTCCTGAGGGGGGAACGAGCAGCATTTCCTGAGGGTGCAGCGAACAGCATTTCCTGAGGGGGGAACGAGCAGCATTTCCTGAGGGGGGAACGAGCAGCATTTCCTGAGGGGGGAACGAGCAGCATTTCCTGAGGGGGGAACGAGCAGCATTTCCTGAGGGGGGAACGAGCAGCATTTCCTGAGGGGGGAATGAGCAGCATTTCCTGAGGGGGGAACGAGCAGCATTTCCTGAGGGGGGAACGAGCAGCATTTCCTGAGGGGGGAACGAGCAGCATTTCCTGAGGGGGGAACGAGCAGCATTTCCTGATGGGGAATTAGCAGCATTTCCTGAGGAGGGCCCAACTACATTTCCTGAGGAGGGATCAAGCTGCATTTCCTGAGGGGGAATTGAGCACCGTTTCCTGAGGGGGCAGCAAACAGCATTTCTAAGGGGGGAGCAAACACCATTTCCTGAGGTAGTAACAAGCAGCATTTCCTGAGGGGGGAGTGAGCAGCATTTCCTGAGGGGGGAACAAGCAACATTTCCTGAGGGGGGAACAAGCAGCATTTCCTGAGGGGGGAACAAGCAGCATTTCATGAGCAGGGAACAAGCAGCATTTCCTGTGGGGGGATTGAGCAGCATTTCCTGAGGGGGTGCGAGCAGCATTTCCTGACGGAGGAACGAGCAGCATTTCCTGAGTGGGGAGCGAGCAGCATTTCCTTAGGGGGGAGCGAGCAGCATTTCCTGACGGGGGCGCGAGCAGCGTTTCCTGATTGGGGAGCGAGCAGCATTTCCTGAGGGTGGAACGAGCAGCATTTCTGAGGGGGGTAGCGAGCAGTATTTCCTAAGGGGGGAGCGAGCAGCATTTCCTGAGGGGGGAACGAGCAGAATTTCCTGAGGGGGGAACGAGCAGCATTTCCTGAGGGGGGAACGAGCAGCATTTCCTGAGGGGGGAACGAGCAGCATTTCCTGAGGGGGGAACGAGCAGCATTTCCTGAGGGGGGAACGAGCAGCATTTCCTGAGGGGGGAACGTGCAGCATTTCCTGAGGGGGGAATGAGCAGCATTTCCTGAGGGGGGAACGAGCAGCATTTCCTGAGGGGGGAACGAGCAGCATTCCCTGAGGGGGGAACGAGCAGAATTTCCTGAGGGGGGAACGAGCAGCATTTCCTGAGGGGGGAACGTGCAGCATTTCCTGAGGGGGGAATGAGCAGCATTTCCTGAGGGGGGAACGAGCAGCATTTCCTGAGGGGGGAGCGAGCAGCATTTCCTGAGTGGGGTGCGAGCAGCATTTCCTGAAGGGCAGAGAACATCATTTCCTGAGGGGGGAGTGAGCAGCATTTCCAGAGGGTGGAAGGAGCAGCATTTCTGAGGGGGTAGCAAGCAGTATTTCCTAAGGGGGGAACGAGCAGCATTTCATGAGCGGGGAGCGAGCAGAATTTCCTGAGGGGCAGAGAACATCATTTCCTGAGGGGGAAGCGAGCCGCATTTCTTGAGGGGGGAATGAGCTGCATTTCCTGAGGGGGGAATGAGCAGCATTTCCTGAGGGGGGAATGAGCAGCATTTCCTGAGGGGGGAATGAGCAGCATTTCCTGAGGGGGGAATGAGCAGCATTTCCTGAGGGGGGAACGAGCAGCATTTCCTGAGGGGGGAACGAGCAGCATTTCCTGAGGGGTCAGCGAGCAGCATTTCCTGAGGGGTCAGCGAGCAGCATTTCCTGAGGGGTCAGCGAGCAGCATTTGCTGAGGGGGGAACGAGCAGCGTTTCCTGAGGGGGGAACGAGCAGCATTTCCTGAGAGGGGAACGAGCATCATTTCCTGAGGGGGGAACGAGCAGCATTTCCTGAGGGGGGAACGAGCAGCATTTTCTGAGGGGGGAATGAGCAGCATTTTCTGAGGGGGGAACGAGCAGCATTTCCTGATGGGGGAACGAGCAGCATTTCCTGAGGGGGGAACGAGTAGCATTTCATGAGGGGGAACGAGCAGCATTTCCTGGGGGCGGAAGGAACAGCATTTCCTGTGGGGGGATTGAGCGGCATTTCCTGAGGGGGTGCGAGCAGCATTTTAAGACGGAGGAACGAGCATCATTTCCTGAGTGGGGAGCGAGCAGCATTTCCTTAGGGGGGAGCGAGCAGCATTTCCTGACGGGGGAGCGAGCAGCGTTTCCTGATTGGGGAGCGAGCAGCATTTCCTGAGGGTGGAACGAGCAACATTTCTGAGGGGGTAGCGAGCAGTATTTCCTAAGGGGGGAGCGAGCAGCATTTACTGAGGGGCGAACGAGCAACATTTCTGAGGGAGGAGCAAGTAGCATTTCCTGAGGGTGGAACGAGCAGCATTTCCGAGGGGGGTAGCGAGCAGTATTTCCTAAGGGGGGAGCCAGCAGCAATTCCTGAGGGGGATGGAGCTGCATTTCCGGAAGGGTCAGTGAGCAGCATTTCCTGAGCGGGAAATGAGCAGCATTTCCTGAGGGGGGAACGAGCAGCATTTCCTGAGGGGGGAACGAGCAGCATTTCCTGAGGGGGGAACAAGCAGCATTTCCGGAGGGGGGAACAGGCAGCATTTCCGGAGGGGGAACAGGCAGCATTTCCGGAGGGGGGAACAAGCAGCATTTCCTGAGGGGGGAACAAGCAGCATTTCCTGAGGGGGGAACAAGGAGCATTTCCTGAGGGGGGAACAAGGAGCATTTCCAAAGGGGGGAACAAGCAGCATTTCCTGAGGGGGTAGTGAGCAGCATTTCCTGAGGGGGGTGTGAGCAGCATTTTTGAGGAGGGACCAACTGCATTTCCTGAGGAGGCGATTCGAGCTGGATTTCCTGAGTGGGAATTGAGCACCGTTTCCTGAGGGGGAGCAAGTACCATTTCCTGAGGGGGCAGCGAACAGCATTTCTAAGGGGGGAGCGAACAGCATTTCCTGAGGGGGAAGGAGCAGCATTTCCTGAGAGTGCAGTGAGCAGCATTTCCTGAGGGGGGAACGAGCAGCATTTCCTGAGGGGGGAACGAGCAGCATTTCCTGAGGGGGGAACGAGCAGCATTTCCTGAGGGGGGAACGAGCAGCATTTCCTAAGGGGGGAACGAGCAGCATTTCCTGAGGGGGGAACGAGCAGCATTTCCTGAGGGGGGAACGAGCAGCATTTCCTGAGGGGGGAACGAGCAGCATTTCCTGAGGGTGCAGCGAACAGCATTTCCTGAGGGGGGAACGAGCAGCATTTCCTGAGGGGGGAACGAGCAGCATTTCCTGAGGGGGGAACGAGCAGCATTTCCTGAGGGGGGAACGAGCAGCATTTCCTGAGGGGGGAACGAGCAGCATTTCCTGAGTGGGGAACGAGCAGCATTTCCTGAGGGGGGAACGAGCAGCATTTCCTGAGGGGGGAACGAGCAGCATTTCCTGAGGGGGGAACGAGCAGCATTTCCTGAGGGGGGAACGAGCAGCATTTCCTGAGGGGGGAACGAGCAGCATTTCCTGAGGGGGGAACGAGCAGAATTTCCTGAGGGGGGAACGAGCAGCATTTCCTGAGGGGGGAACGAGCAGCATTTCCTGAGGGGGGAACGAGCAGCATTTCCTGAGGGGGAATTAGCAGCATTTCCTGAGGAGGGACCAACTACATTTCCTGAGGAGGGATCAAGCTGCATTTCCTGAGGGGGAATTGAGCACCGTTTCCTGAGGGGGCAGCAAACAGCATTTCTAAGGGGGGAGCAAACACCATTTCCTGAGGTAGTAACAAGCAGCATTTCCTGAGGGGGGAGTGAGCAGCATTTCCTGAGGGGGGAACAAGCAACATTTCCTGAGGGGGGAACAAGCAGCATTTCCTGAGGGGGGAACAAGCAGCATTTCATGAGCAGGGAACAAGCAGCATTTCCTGTGGGGGGATTGAGCAGCATTTCCTGAGGGGGTGCGAGCAGCATTTCCTGACGGAGGAACGAGCAGCATTTCCTGAGTGGGGAGCGAGCAGCATTTCCTTAGGGGGGAGCGAGCAGCATTTCCTGACGGGGGCGCGAGCAGCGTTTCCTGATTGGGGAGCGAGCAGCATTTCCTGAGGGTGGAACGAGCAGCATTTCTGAGGGGGTAGCGAGCAGTATTTCCTAAGGGGGGAGCGAGCAGCATTTCCTGAGGGGGGAACGAGCAGAATTTCCTGAGGGGGGAACGAGCAGCATTTCCTGAGGGGGGAACGAGCAGCATTTCCTGAGGGGGGAACGAGCAGCATTTCCTGAGGGGGGAACGAGCAGCATTTCCTGAGGGGGGAACGTGCAGCATTTCGTGAGGGGGGAACGAGCAGCATTTCCTGAGGGGGGAACGAGCAACATTTCCTGAGGGGGGAACGAGCAGCATTTCCTGAGGGGGGAACGAGCAGCATTTCCTGAGGGGGGAACGAGCAGCATTTCCTGAGGGGGGAACGTGCAGCATTTCCTGAGGGGGGAATGAGCAGCATTTCCTGAGGGGGGAACGAGCAGCATTTCCTGAGGGGGGAGCGAGCAGCATTTCCTGAGTGGGGTGCGAGCAGCATTTCCTGAAGGACAGAGAACATCATTTCCTAAGGGGGGAGCGAGCAGCATTTCCAGAGGGTGGAAGGAGCAGCATTTCTGAGGGGGTAGCAAGCAATATTTCCTAAGGGGGGAACGAGCAGCATTTCCTGAGCGGGGAGCGAGCAGAATTTCCTGAGGGGCAGAGAACATCATTTCCTGAGGGGGAAGCGAGCCGCATTTCTTGAGGGGGGAATGAGCTGCATTTCCTGAGGGGGGAATGAGCAGCATTTCCTGAGGGGGGAATGAGCAGCATTTCCTGAGGGGGGAATGAGCAGCATTTCCTGAGGGGGGAATGAGCAGCATTTCCTGAGGGGGGAACGAGCAGCATTTCCTGAGGGGGGAACGAGCAGCATTTCCTGAGGGGTCAGCGAGCAGCATTTCCTGAGGGGTCAGCGAGCAGCATTTCCTGAGGGGTCAGCGAGCAGCATTTGCTGAGGGGGGAACGAGCAGCGTTTCCTGAGGGGGGAACGAGCAGCATTTCCTGAGAGGGGAACGAGCATCATTTCCTGAGAGGGGAACGAGCATCATTTCCTGAGGGGGGAACGAGCAGCATTTCCTGAGGGGAGAACGAGCAGCATTTCCTGAGGGGGGAACGAGCAGCATTTCCTGAGGGGGGAACGAGCAGCATTTCCTGAGGGGGGAACGAGCAGCATTTTCTGAGGGGGGAATGAGCAGCATTTTCTGAGGGGGGAACGAGCAGCATTTCCTGATGGGGGAACGAGCAGCATTTCCTGAGGGGGGAACGAGTAGCATTTCATGAGGGGGAACGAGCAGCATTTCCTGGGGGCGGAAGGAACAGCATTTCCTGTGGGGGGATTGAGCGGCATTTCCTGAGGGGGTGCGAGCAGCATTTCCAGACGGAGGAACGAGCATCATTTCCTGAGTGGGGAGCGAGCAGCATTTCCTTAGGGGGGAGCGAGCAGCATTTCCTGACGGGGGAGCGAGCAGCGTTTCCTGATTGGGGAGCGAGCAGCATTTCCTGAGGGTGGAACGAGCAACATTTCTGAGGGGGTAGCGAGCAGTATTTCCTAAGGGGGGAGCGAGCAGCATTTACTGAGGGGCGAACGAGCAACATTTCTGAGGGAGGAGCAAGTAGCATTTCCTGAGGGTGGAACGAGCAGCATTTCCGAGGGGGTAGCGAGCAGTATTTCCTAAGGGGGGAGCCAGCAGCAATTCCTGAGGGGGATGGAGCTGCATTTCCGGAAGGGTCAGTGAGCAGCATTTCCTGAGCGGGAAATGAGCAGCATTTCCTGAGGGGGGAACGAGCAGCATTTCCTGAGGGGGGAACGAGCAGCATTTCCTGAGGGGGGAACGAGCAGCATTTCCTGAGGGGGGAACGAGCAGCATTTCCTGAGGGGGGAACGAGCAGCATTTCCTGAGGGGGGAACGAGCAGCATTTCCTGAGGGGGGAACGAGCAGCATTTCCTGAGGGGGGAACGAGCAGCATTTTCTGAGGGGGGAACGAGCAGCATTTCCTGAGGGGTGAATGAGCAGCATTTCCTGAGGGGAGAGTGAACATCTTTTCCTGAGGGCAGAACAAGCAGCATTTCCTGAGGGGGGAACAAGCAGCATTTGCAGAGAGGGGAACAAGCAGCATTTGCAGAGAGGGGAACAAGCAGCATTTCATGAGCAGGGAACAAGCAGCACTTCCGGAGTGGGGAGCGAGCAGCATTTCTGAGGGGGCATCGGGCATCATTTCTTGAGGGAGGAGTGAGCAGCATTTCCTGAGAGGGGAGCGAGCAGCATTTCTGTGGGGTAAATGAGCAGCATTTCCTGAGGGGGGAATGAGCTCCATTTCCTGAGGGGGGAATGAGCAGCATTTCCTGAGGGGCAGCGAACATCATTTCCTGAGAGGGAAGGGAGGACCATTCCCTGACGGGGAAACAAGCACCATTTCTTGAGAGGTGATCGAGCAGCAGTTCCTGAGGGGGGCAGTGAGCAGCATTTCCTGAGGGCGGGAGTGAGCAGCATTTCTGAGGGGGGAGCGAACAGCATTTCCTGAGGGGGGAGCGAGCAGCATTTCCTGAGGGGGGAGCGAGCAGCATTTCCAGAGGGTGGAAGGAGCAGCATTTCTGAGGGGGTAGCAAGCAGTATTTCCTAAGGGGGGAACGAGCAGCATTTCCTGAGGGGGGAGCGAGCAGAATTTCCTGAGGGGCAGAGAACATAATTTCCTGAGGGGGAAGCAAGCCGCATTTCTTGAGGGGGGAATGAGCTGCATTTCCTGAGGGGGGCAGTGAGCAGCATTTCCTGAAGGGGGGAGTGAGCAGCATTTCCTTAGGTGTGAGCGAGCAGCATTTCCTGAGGGGGAACGAGCAGCATTTTCTGAGTGGGGAGTGAGCAGCATTTCCTGAGGGGGGAACGAGCAGCATTTCTGAGGGGGAACGAGCAGCATTTCCTGAGTGGGGAGTGAGCAGCATTTCCTGAGGGGGGAGCGAGCAGCATTTCCTGAGGGGGAATTTGCAGCATTTCCTGAGGCGGGAGCGAGCAGCATTTCCTGAGGGGGGAGTGAGCAGCATTTCTTGAGGGGGGAGTGAGCAGCATTTCCTGTTGGGGGAGTGAGCAGCATTTCCTGAGGAGGGACCAACTGCATTTCCTGAGGAGGGAACGAGCTGCATGTCCTGAGGGGGAATTGAGCACCGTTTCCTGAAGGGGGAGCTAGCAGCATTTCCTGAGGTGGGAGCGAGCAGCATTTCCTGAGGAGGGAACGAGCTGCATTTCCTGAGGGGGAATTGAGCACCGTTTCCTGAGGGGGGAGCGAGCAGCATTTCCTGAGGGGGCAGCGAACAGCATTTTTAAGGGGGGAGCGAACAGCATTTCCTGAGGGGGGAACAAGCAGCATTTCCTGAAGGGGGAACAAGCAGCATTTCCTGAAGGGGGAACAAGCAGCATTTCCTGAGGGGGGAATGAGCAGCATTTCATGAGTGGGGAACGAGCAGCATTTCCTGAGGGGGTGAGAGCAGCATTTCCTGACAGAGGAACGAGCAGCATTTCCTGATGGGCGATCGAGCAGCATTTCCTGAGGGGAGAGTGAACATCTTTTCCTGAGGGCAGAACAAGCAGCATTTCCTGAGGGGGGAACAAGCAGCATTTCCTGAGGGGGGAACTAGCAGCATTTCCGGAGGGGTGAACAGGCAGCATTTCCGGAGGGGGGAACAAGCAGCATTTCCTGAGGGGGGAACAAGCAGCATTTCCTGAGGGGGAAACAAGGAGCATTTCCTGAGGGGGGAACAAGGAGCATTTCCTGAGGGAGGAACAAGGAGCATTTCCAAAGTGGGGAACAAGCAGCATTTCCTGAGGGGGTAGTGAGCAGCATTTCCTGAGGGGGGCGTGAGCAGCATTTTTGAGGAGGGACCAACTGCATTTCCTGAGGAGGCGATTCGAGCTGGATTTCCTGAGTGGGAATTGAGCACCGTTTCCTGAGGGGGAGCAAGTAGCATTTCCTGAGGGGGCAGCGAACAGCATTTCTAAGGGGGGAGCGAACAGGATTTCCTGAGGGCGAAGGAGCAGCATTTCCTGAGAGTGCAGTGAGCAGCATTTCCTGAGGGGGGAACGAGCAGCATTTCCTGAGGGGGGAACGAGCAGCATTTCCTGAGGGGGGAACGAGCACCATTTCCTGAGGGGGGAACGAGCAGCATTTCCTGAGGTGGGAACGAGCAGCATTTCCTGAGGGGGGAACGAGCAGCATTTCCTGAGGGGGGAACGAGCAGCATTTCCTGAGGGGGGAACGAGCAGCATTTCCTGAGGGGGGAACGAGCAGCATTTCCTGAGGGGGGAACGAGCAGCATTTCCTGAGGGGGGAACGAGCAGCATTTCCTGAGGGGGGAACGAGCAGCATTTCCTGAGGGGGGAACGAGCAGCATTTCCTGAGGGGGGAACGAGCAGCATTTCCTGAGTGGGGAACGAGCAGCATTTCCTGAGGGGGGAACGAGCAGCATTTCCTGAGGGGGGAACGAGCAGCATTTCCTGAGGGGGGAACGAGCAGCATTTCCTGAGGGGGGAACGAGCAGCATTTCCTGAGGGGGGAACGAGCAGAATTTCCTGAGGGGGGAACGAGCAGCATTTCCTGAGGGGGGAACGAGCAGCATTTCCTGAGGGGGGAACGAGCAGCATTTCCTGAGGGGGGAACGAGCAGCATTTCCTGAGGGGGGAACGAGCAGCATTTCCTGAGGGGGGAACGAGCAGCATTTCCTGAGGGGGAATTAGCAGCATTTCCTGAGGTGGGAGCGAGCAGCATTTCCTGAGGGGGGAGTGAGCAGCATTTCCTGAGGAGGGACCAACTACATTTCCTGAGGAGGGATCAAGCTGCATTTCCTGAGGGGGAATTGAGCACCGTTTCCTGAGGGGGCAGCAAACAGCATTTCTAAAGGGGGAGCAAACACCATTTCCTGAGGTAGTAACAAGCAGCATTTCCTGAGGGGGGAGTGAGCAGCATTTCCTGAGGGGGGAACAAGCAACATTTCCTGAGGGGGGAACAAGCAGCATTTCCTGAGGGGGGAACAAGCAGCATTTCATGAGCAGGGAACAAGCAGCATTTCCTGTGGGGGGATTGAGCAGCATTTCCTGAGGGGGTGCGAGCAGCATTTCCTGACGGAGGAACGAGCAGCATTTCCTGAGTGGGGAGCGAGCAGCATTTCCTTAGGGGGGAGCGAGCAGCATTTCCTGACGGGGGCGCGAGCAGCGTTTCCTGATTGGGGAGCGAGCAGCATTTCCTGAGGGTGGAACGAGCAGCATTTCTGAGGGGGTAGCGAGCAGTATTTCCTAAGGGGGGAGCGAGCAGCATTTCCTGAGGGGGGAACGAGCAGAATTTCCTGAGGGGGGAACGAGCAGCATTTCCTGAGGGGGGAACGAGCAGCATTTCCTGAGGGGGGAACGAGCAGCATTTCCTGAGGGGGGAACGAGCAGCATTTCCTGAGGGGGGAACGAGCAGCATTTCCTGAGGGGGGAACGTGCAGCATTTCCTGAGGGGGGAACGAGCAGCATTTCCTGAGGAGGGAACGAGCAGCATTTCCTGAGGGGGGAGCGAGCAGCATTTCCTGAGTGGGGTGCGAGCAGCATTTCCTGAAGGGCAGAGAACATCATTTCCTGAGGGGGGAGCGAGCAGCATTTCCAGAGGGTGGAAGGAGCCGCATTTCTGAGGGGGTAGCAAGCAGTATTTCCTAAGGGGGGAACGAGCAGCATTTCCTGAGCGGGGAGCGAGCAGAATTTCCTGAGGGGCAGAGAACATCATTTCCTGAGGGGGAAGCGAGCCGCATTTCTTGAGGGGGGAATGAGCTGCATTTCCCGAGGGGGGAATGAGCAGCATTTCCTGAGGGGGGAATGAGCAGCATTTCCTGAGGGGGGAATGAGCAGCATTTCCTGAGGGGGGAATGAGCAGCATTTCCTGAGGGGGGAACGAGCAGCATTTCCTGAGGGGGGAACGAGCAGCATTTCCTGAGGGGGGAACGAGCAGCATTTCCTGAGGGGTCAGCGAGCAGCATTTCCTGAGGGGTCAGCGAGCAGCATTTCCTGAGGGGTCAGCGAGCAGCATTTCCTGAGGGGTCAGCGAGCAGCATTTGCTGAGGGGGGAACGAGCAGCGTTTCCTGAGGGGGGAACGAGCAGCATTTCCTGAGAGGGGAACGAGCATCATTTCCTGAGAGGGGAACGAGCATCATTTCCTGAGGGGGGAACGAGCAGCATTTCCTGAGGGGAGAACGAGCAGCATTTCCTGAGGGGGGAACGAGCAGCATTTCCTGAGGGGGGAACGAGCAGCATTTCCTGAGGGGGGAACGAGCAGCATTTTCTGAGGGGGGAACGAGCAGCATTTTCTGAGGGGGGAACGAGCAGCATTTCCTGATGGGGGAACGAGCAGCATTTCCTGAGGGGGGAACGAGTAGCATTTCATGAGGGGGGAACGAGTAGCATTTCATGAGGGGGAACGAGCAGCATTTCCTGGGGGCGGAAGGAACAGCATTTCCTGTGGGGGGATTGAGCAGCATTTCCTGAGGGGTTGCGAGCAGCATTTCCAGACGGAGGAACGAGCATCATTTCCTGAGTGGGGAGCGAGCAGCATTTCCTTAGCGGGGAGCGAGCAGCATTTCCTGACGGGGGAGCGAGCAGCGTTTCCTGATTGGGGAGCGAGCAGCATTTACTGAGGGGCGAACGAGCAACATTTCTGAGGGAGGAGCAAGTAGCATTTCCTGAGGGTGGAACGAGCAGCATTTCCGAGGGGGTAGCGAGCAGTATTTCCTAAGGGGGGAGCCAGCAGCAATTCCTGAGGGGGATGGAGCTGCATTTCCGGAAGGGTCAGTGAGCAGCATTTCCTGAGCGGGAAATGAGCAGCATTTCCTGAGGGGGAACGAGCACCATTTCCTGAGGGGGGAACGAGCAGCATTTCCTGAGGGGGGAACGAGCAGCATTTCCTGAGGGGGGAACGAGCAGCATTTCCTGAGGGGGGAACGAGCAGCATTTCCTGAGGGGGGAACGAGCAGCATTTCCTGAGGGGGGAACGAGCAGCATTTCCTGAGGGGGGAACGAGCAGCATTTTCTGAGGGGGGAACGAGCAGCATTTCCTGAGGGGTGAATGAGCAGCATTTCCTGAGGGGAGAGTGAACATCTTTTCCTGAGGGGGGAACAAGCAGCATTTGCAGAGAGGGGAACAAGCAGCATTTGCAGAGAGGGGAACAAGCAGCATTTCATGAGCAGGGAACAAGCAGCACTTCCGGAGTGGGGAGCGAGCAGCATTTCTGAGGGGGCATCGGGCATCATTTCTTGAGGGAGGAGTGAGCAGCATTTCCTGAGAGGGGAGCGAGCAGCATTTCTGTGGGGTAAATGAGCAGCATTTCCTGAGGGGGGAATGAGCTCCATTTCCTGAGGGGGGAATGAGCAGCATTTCCTGAGGGGCAGCGAACATCATTTCCTGAGAGGGAAGGGAGGACCATTCCCTGACGGGGAAACAAGCACCATTTCTTGAGAGGTGATCGAGCAGCAGTTCCTGAGGGGGGCAGTGAGCAGCATTTCCTGAGGGGGGGGAGTGAGCAGCATTTCTGAGGGGGGAGCGAGCAGCATTTCCTGAGGGGGGAGCGAGCAGCATTTCCTGAGGGGGGAGCGAGCAGCATTTCCAGAGGGTGGAAGGAGCAGCATTTCTGAGGGGGTAGCAAGCAGTATTTCCTAAGGGGGGAACGAGCAGCATTTCCTGAGGGGGGAGCGAGCAGAATTTCCTGAGGGGCAGAGAACATAATTTCCTGAGGGGGAAGCAAGCCGCATTTCTTGAGGGGGGAATGAGCTGCATTTCCTGAGGGGGGCAGTGAGCAGTATTTCCTGAGGGGGGGAGTGAGCAGCATTTCCTTAGGTGTGAGCGAGCAGCATTTTCTGAGGGGGAACGAGCAGCATTTCCTGAGTGGGGAGTGAGCAGCATTTCCTGAGGGGGGAACGAGCAGCATTTCTGAGGGGGAACGAGCAGCATTTCCTGAGTGGGGAGTGAGCAGCATTTCCTGAGGGGGGAGCGAGCAGCATTTCCTGAGGGGGAATTTGCAGCATTTCCTGAGGCGGGAGCGAGCAGCATTTCCTGAGGGGGGAGTGAGCAGCATTTCTTGAGGGGGGAGTGAGCAGCATTTCCTGTTGGGGGAGTGAGCAGCATTTCCTGAGGAGGGACCAACTGCATTTCCTGAGGAGGGAACGAGCTGCATGTCCTGAGGGGGAATTGAGCACCGTTTCCTGAAGGGGGAGCTAGCAGCATTTCCTGAAGGGGGAGCTAGCAGCATTTCCTGAGGAGGGAACGAGCTGCATTTCCTGAGGGGGAATTGAGCACCGTTTCCTGAGGGGGGAGCGAGCAGCATTTCCTGAGGGGGCAGCGAACAGCATTTTTAAGGGGGGAGCGAACAGCATTTCCTGAGGGGGGAACGAGCAGCATTTCCTGAGGGGGGAACAAGCAGCATTTCCTGAAGGGGGAACAAGCAGCATTTCCTGAAGGGGGAACAAGCAGCATTTCCTGAGGGGGGAATGAGCAGCATTTCATGAGTGGGGAATGAGCAGCATTTCCTGAGGGGGTGAGAGCAGCATTTCCTGACAGAGGAACGAGCAGCATTTCCTGATGGGCGATCGAGCAGCATTTCCTGAGGGGAGAGTGAACATCTTTTCCTGAGGGCAGAACAAGCAGCATTTCCTGAGGGGGGAACAAGCAGCATTTCCGGAGAGGGGAACTGGCAGCATTTCCGGAAGGGGGAACAAGCAGCATTTCCTGAGGGGGGAACAAGCAGCATTTCCTGAGGGGGAAACAAGGAGCATTTCCTGAGGGGGGAACAAGGAGCATTTCCTGAGGGGGGAACAAGGAGCATTTCCAAAATGGGGAACAAGGAGCATTTCCTGAGGGGGTAGTGAGCAGCATTTCCTGAGGGGGGCGTGAGCAGCATTTTTGAGGAGGGACCAACTGCATTTCCTGAGGAGGCGATTCGAGCTGGATTTCCTGAGTGGGAATTGAGCACCGTTTCCTGAGGGGGAGCAAGTAGCATTTCCTGAGGGGGCAGCGAACAGCATTTCTAAGGGGGGAGCGAACAGCATTTCCTGAGGGCGAAGGAGCAGCATTTCCTGAGAGTGCAGTGAGCAGCAATTCCTGAGGGGGGAACGAGCAGCATTTCCTGAGGGGGGAACGAGCAGCATTTCCTGAGGGGGGAACGAGCAGCATTTCCTGAGGGGGGAACGAGCAGCATTTCCTGAGGGGGGAACGAGCAGCATTTCCTGAGGGGGGAACGAGCAGCATTTCCTGAGGGGGGAACGAGCAGCATTTCCTGAGGTGGGAACGAGCAGCATTTCCTGAGGGGGGAACGAGCAGCATTTCCTGAGGGGGGAACGAGCAGCATTTCCTGAGGGGGGAACGAGCAGCATTTCCTGAGGGGGGAACGAGCAGCATTTCCTGAGGGGGGAACGAGCAGCATTTCCTGAGGGGGGAACGAGCAGCATTTCCTGAGGGGGGAACGAGCAGCATTTCTGAGGGGGGAACGAGCAGCATTTCCTGAGGGGGGAACGAGCAGAATTTCCTGAGGGGGGAACGAGCAGCATTTCCTGAGGGGGGAACGAGCAGCATTTCCTGAGGGGGGAACGAGCAGCATTTCCTGAGGGGGGAACGAGCAGCATTTCCTGAGGGGGGAACGTTCAGCATTTCCTGAGGGGGGAATGAGCAGCATTTCCTGAGGGGGGAACGAGCAGCATTTCCTGAGGTGGGAACGAGCAGCATTTCCTGAGGGGGAATTAGCAGCATTTCCTGAGGTGGGAGCGAGCAGCATTTCCTGAGGGGGGAGTGAGCAGCATTTCCTGAGGAGGGACCAACTACATTTCCTGAGGAGGGATCAAGCTGCATTTCCTGAGGGGGAATTGAGCACCGTTTCCTGAGGGGGCAGCAAACAGCATTTCTAAGGGGGGAGCAAACACCATTTCCTGAGGTAGTAACAAGCAGCATTTCCTGAGGGGGGAGTGAGCAGCATTTCCTGAGGGGGGAACAAGCAACATTTCCTGAGGGGGGAACAAGCAGCATTTCCTGAGGGGGGAACAAGCAGCATTTCCTGAGGGGGGAACAAGCAGCATTTCCTGAGGGGGGAACAAGCAGCATTTCATGAGCAGGGAACAAGCAGCATTTCCTGTGGGGGGATTGAGCAGCATTTCCTGAGGGGGTGCGAGCAGCATTTCCAGACGGAAGAACGAGCAGCATTTCCTGAGTGGGGAGCGAGCAGCATTTCCTTAGGGGGGAGCGAGCAGCATTTCCTGACGGGGGAGCGAGCAGCGTTTCCTGATTGGGGAGCGAGCAGCATTTCCTGAGGGTGGAACGAGCAGCATTTCTGAGGGGGGAACGAGCAGCATTTCCTGAGGGGGGAACGAGCAGCATTTCCTGAGGTGGGAACGAGCAGCATTTCCTGAGGGGGGAATGAGCAGCATTTCCTGAGGGGGGAGCGAGCACCATTTCCTGAGTGGGGTGCGAGCAGCATTTCCTGAAGGGCAGAGAACATCATTTCCTGAGGGGGGAGCGAGCAGCATTTCCAGAGGGTGGAAGGAGCAGCATTTCTGAGGGGGTAGCAAGCAGTATTTCCTAAGGGGGGAACGAGCAGCATTTCCTGAGCGGGGAGCGAGCAGAATTTCCTGAGGGGCAGAGAACATCATTTCCTGAGGGGGAAGCGAGCTGCATTTCTTGAGGGGGGAATGAGCTGCATTTCCTGAGGGGGGAATGAGCAGCATTTCCTGAGGGGGGAATGAGCAGCATTTCCTGAGGGGGGAATGAGCAGCATTTCCTGAGGGGGGAATGAGCAGCATTTCCTGAGGGGGGAATGAGCAGCATTTCCTGAGGGGGGAATGAGCAGCATTTCCTGAGGGGGGAATGAGCAGCATTTCCTGAGGGGGGAACGAGCAGCATTTCCTGAGGGGGGAACGAGCAGCATTTCCTGAGGGGTCAGCGAGCAGCATTTCCTGAGGGGTCAGCGAGCAGCATTTGCTGAGGGGGGAACGAGCAGCGTTTCCTGAGGGGGGAATGAGCAGCATTTCCTGAGAGGGGAACGAGCATCATTTCCTGAGGGGGGAACGAGCAGCATTTCCTGAGGGGAGAACGAGCAGCATTTCCTGAGGGGGGAACGAGCAGCATTTCCTGAGGGGGGAACGAGCAGCATTTCCTGAGGGGGGAACGAGCAGCATTTTCTGAGGGGGGAACAAGCAGCATTTTCTGAGGGGGGAACGAGCAGCATTTCCTGAAGGGGGAACGAGCAGCATTTCCTGAGGGGGGAAAGGAGCAGCTTTTCATGAGGGGGGAACGAGCAGCATTTCCTAGGGGCGGAAGGAGCAGCATTTCCTGAGGGGGGAATGAGCAGCATTTTCTGAGGGGGGAACGAGCAGCATTTCCTGAGGGGGGAACGAGCAGCATTTCCTGAGGGGGGAACGTTCAGCATTTCCTGAGGGGGGAACGAGCAGCATTTCCTGAGGGGGGAACGAGCAGCATTTCCTGAGGTGGGAACGAGCAGCATTTCCTGAGGGGGAATTAGCAGCATTTCCTGAGGAGGCATCAAGCTGCATTTCCTGAGGGGGAATTGAGCACCGTTTCCTGAGGGGGCAGCAAACAGCATTTCTAAGGGGGGAGCAAACACCATTTCCTGAGGTAGTAACAAGCAGCATTTCCTGAGGGGGGAGTGAGCAGCATTTCCTGAGGGGGGAACAAGCAACATTTCCTGAGGGGGGAACAAGCAGCATTTCCTGAGGGGGGAACAAGCAGCATTTCCTGAGGGGGGAACAAGCAGCATTTCATGAGCAGGGAACAAGCAGCATTTCCTGTGGGGGAATTGAGCAGCATTTCCTGAGGGGGTGCGAGCAGCATTTCCTGACGGAAGAACGAGCAGCATTTCCTGAGTGGGGAGCGAACAGCATTTCCTTAGGGGGTAGCGAGCAGCATTTCCAGACGGGGGAGCGAGCAGCGTTTCCTGATTGGGGAGCGAGCAGCATTTCCTGAGGGTGGAACGAGCAGCATTTCTGAGGGGGGAACGAGCAGCATTTCTGAGGGGGGAACGAGCAGCATTTCCTGAGGGGGGAACGAGCAGCATTTCCTGAGGGGGGAACGAGCAGCATTTCCTGAGGGGGGAGCGAGCAGCATTTCCTGAGTGGGGTGCGAGCAGCATTTCCTGAAGGGCAGAGAACATCATTTCCTGAGGGGGGAGCGAGCAGCATTTCCAGAGGGTGGAAGGAGCAGCATTTCTGAGGGGGTAGCAAGCAGTATTTCCTAAGGGGGGAACGAGCAGCATTTCCTGAGCGGGGAGCGAGCAGAATTTCCTGAGGGGCAGAGAACATCATTTCCTGAGGGGGAAGCGAGCCGCATTTCTTGAGGGGGGAATGAGCTGCATTTCCTGAGGGGGGAATGAGCTGCATTTCCTGAGGGGGGAATGAGCAGCATTTCCTGAGGGGGGAATGAGCAGCATTTCCTGAGGGGGGAATGAGCAGCATTTCCTGAGGGGGGAATGAGCAGCATTTCCTGAGGGGGGAATGAGCAGCATTTCCTGAGGGGGGAATGAGCAGCATTTCCTGAGGGGGGAACGAGCAGCATTTCCTGAGGGGGGAACGAGCAGCATTTCCTGAGGGGGGAACGAGCAGCATTTCCTGAGGGGTCAGCGAGCAGCATTTCCTGAGGGGTCAGCGAGCAGCATTTGCTGAGGGGGGAACGAGCAGCGTTTCCTGAGGGGGGAATGAGCAGCATTTCCTGAGAGGGGAACGAGCATCATTTCCTGAGGGGGGAACGAGCAGCATTTCCTGAGGGGAGAACGAGCAGCATTTCCTGAGGGGGGAACGAGCAGCATTTCCTGAGGGGGGAACGAGCAGCATTTCCTGAGGGGGGAACGAGCAGCATTTTCTGAGGGGGGAACAAGCAGCATTTTCTGAGGGGGGAACGAGCAGCATTTCCTGAAGGGGGAACGAGCAGCATTTCCTGAGGGGGGAATGAGCAGCATTTTCTGAGGGGGGAATGATCAGCATTTCCTGAGGGGGGAATGAGCAGCATTTCCTGAGAGGAGAGAGAACATCTTTTCCTGAGGGCAGAACAAGCAGCAATTCCTGAGGGGGGAACAAGCAGCATTTCCTGAGGGGGGAACAAGCAGCATTTGCAGAGAGGGGAACAAGCAGCATTTCCTGAGGGGGGAACAAGCAGCACTTCCAGAGTGGGGAGCGAGCAGCATTTCTGAGGGGGCATCGGGCAGCATTTCTTGAGGGAGGAGTGAGCAGCATTTCCTGAGAGGGGAGCGAGCAGCATTTCTGTGGGGTAAATGAGCAGCATTTCCTGAGGGGGGAATGAGCTCCATTTCCTGAGGGGGGAATGAGCAGCATTTCCTGAGGGGCAGCGAACATCATCTCCTGAGAGGGAAGGGAGGAGCATTCCCTGACGGGGAAACAAGCACCATTTCTTGAGAGGTGATCGAGCAGCAGTTCCTGAGGGGGGCAGTGAGCAGCATTTCCTGAGGGCGGGAGTGAGCAGCATTTCTGAGGGGGGAGCGAGCAGCATTTCCTGAGGGGGGAGCGAGCAGCATTTCCTGAGGGGCAGCGAACATCATTTCCTGAGAGGGAAGGGAGGAGCATTCCCTGACGGGGAAGCAAGCCGCATTTCTTGAGAGGTGATCGAGCAGCAGTTCCTGAGGGGGGCAGTGAGCAGCATTTCCTGAGGGGGGAGCGAGCAGCATTTCCTGAGGGGGGAGCGAGCAGCATTTCCTGAGGGGGGAGCGAGCAGCATTTCCTGAGGGGGGAGCGAGCAGCATTTCCTGAGTGGGGAGCGAGCAGCATTTCCTGAGGGGGGAGCGAGCAGCATTTCCAGAGGGTGGAAGGAGCAGCATTTCTGAGGGGGTAGCAAGCAGTATTTCCTAAGGGGGGAGCGAGCAGCATTTCCTGAGGGGGGAGCGAGCAGAATTTCCTGAGGGGCACAGAACATCATTTCCTGAGGGGGAAGCAAGCCGCATTTCTTGAGGGGGGAATGAGCTGCATTTCCTGAGGGGGGCAGTGAGCTGCATTTCCTGAGGGGGGGAGTGAGCAGCATTTCCTTAGGTGTGAGCGAGCAGCATTTCTGAGGGGGGAACGAGCAGCATTTCCTGAGTGGGGAGTGAGCAGCATTTCCTGAGGGGGGAGCGAGCAGCATTTCCTGAGGGGGAATTAGCAGCATTTCCTGAGGCGGGAGCGAGCAGCATTTCCTGAGGGGGGAGTGAGCAGCATTTCTTGAGGGGGGAGTGAGCAGCATTTCCTGTTGGGGGAGTGAGCAGCATTTCCTGAGGGGGGGACAAGCAGCATTTCCTGAGGGGGAATTGAGCACCGTTTACTGAGGGGGGAGCGAGCAGCATTTCCTGAGGTGGGAGCGAGCAGCATTTCCTGAGGGGGCAACGAGCAGCATTTTTAAGGGGGGAGCGAACAGCATTTTTAAGGGGGGAGCGAACAGCATTTCCTGAGGGGGGAACGAGCAGCATTTCCTGAGGGGGGAGTGAGCAGCATTTCCTGAGGTGGTAACGAGCAGCATTTCCTGAGGGGACACCGAACAGCATTTTCTGAGGGGTGATCATGCAGCATTTCCTGAGGGGGGAACGAGCAGCATTTCCTGAGGGGGGAATGAGCAGCATTTCATGAGCGGGGAACGAGCAGCATTTCCTGAGGGGGTGCGAGCAGCATTTCCTGAGGGGGCAGCGAGCAGCATTTCCTGACAGAGGAATGAGCAGCATTTCCTAAGGGGGGATCGAGCAGCATTTCCTGAGGGGAGAGTGAACATCTTTTCCTGAGGGCAGAACAAGCAGCATTTCCTGAGGGGGGAACAAGCAGCATTTCCTGAGGGGGGAACAAGGAGCATTTCCTGAGGGGGGGAGTGAGCAGCATTTCCTTAGGTGTGAGCGAGCAGCATTTCTGAGGGGGGAACGAGCAGCATTTCCTGAGTGGGGAGTGAGCAGCATTTCCTGAGGGGAGAGCGAGCAGCATTTCCTGAGGGGGAATTAGCAGCATTTCCTGAGGCGGGAGTGAGCAGCATTTCCTGAGGTGGGAGTGAGCAGCATTTCTTGAGGGGGGAGTGAGCAGCATTTCCTGTTGGAGTGAGCAGCATTTCCTGTTGGGGGTGTGAGCAGCATTTCCTGAGGAGGGACCAACTGCATTTCCTGAGGAGGGAACGAGCTGCATTTCCTGAGGGGGAATGGAGCACCGTTTCCTGAGGGGGGAGCGAGCAGCATTTCCTGAGGTGGGAGCGAGCAGCATTTCCTGAGGAGGGAACGAGCTGCATTTCCTGAGGGGGAATTGAGCAGCATTTCCTGAGGTGGTAACGAGCAGCATTTCCTGAGGGGACACCGAACAGCATTTCCTGAGGGGGGAACGAGCAGCATTTCCTGAGGGGGGAACGAGCAGCATTTCCTGAGGGGGGAACGAGCAGCATTTCCTGAGGGGGGGACGAGCAGCATTTCCTGAGTGGGAAACGAGCAGCATTTCCTGAATGGGAAACGAGCAGCATTTCCTGAGGGGGGAACGAGCAGCATTTCCTGAGGGGGGAATGAGCAGCATTTCCTGAGGGGGGAATGAGCAGCATTTCCTGAGGGGGGAACGAGCAGCATTTCCTGAGAGGGCAGTGAGCAGCATTTCCTGAGGGGGGAACGAGCAGCATTTCCTGAGGGGGGAACGAGCAGCATTTCCTGAGGGGGGAACGAGCAGCATTTCCTGAGTTGGGAACGAGCAGCATTTCCTGAGGTGGGAACGAGCAGCATTTCCTGAGGGGGGAACGAGCAGCATTTCCTGAGGGGGGAACGAGCAGCATTTCCTGAGGGGGGAACGAGCAGCATTTCCTGAGGGGGGAACGAGCAGCATTTCCTGAGGGGGGAACGAGCAGCATTTCCTGAGGGGGGAACGAGCAGCATTTCCTGAGGGGGGAACGAGCAGCATTTCCTGAGGGGGGAACGAGCAGCATTTCCTGAGGGGGGAACGAGCAGCATTTCCTGAGGGGGAATTAGCAGCATTTCCTGAGGTGGGAGCGAGCAGCATTTCCTGAGGGGGGAGTGAGCAGCATTTCCTGAGGAGGGACCAACTACATTTCCTGAGGAGGGATCAAGCTGCATTTCCTGAGGGGGAATTGAGCACCGTTTCCTGAGGGGGCAGCAAACAGCATTTCTAAGGGGGGAGCAAACACCATTTCCTGAGGTAGTAACAAGCAGCATTTCCTGAGGGGGGAGTGAGCAGCATTTCCTGAGGGGGGAACAAGCAGCATTTCCTGAGGGGGGAACAAGCAGCATTTCCTGAGGGGGGAACAAGCAGCATTTCCTGAGGGGGGAACAAGCAGCATTTCCTGAGGGGGGAACAAGCAGCATTTCATGAGCAGGGAACAAGCAGCATTTCCTGTGGGGGGATTGAGCAGCATTTCCTGAGGGGGTGCGAGCAGCATTTCCTGACGGAGGAACGAGCAGCATTTCCTGAGTGGGGAGCGAGCAGCATTTCCTGAGGGGGGAGCGAGCAGCATTTCCTGACGGGGGAGCGAGCAGCGTTTCCTGATTGGGGAGCGAGCAGCATTTCCTGAGGGTGGAACGAGCAGCATTTCAGAGGGGGTAGCGAGCAGTATTTCCTAAGGGGGGAGCCAACAGCAATACCTGAGGGGGATGGAGCTGCATTTCCGGAAGGGTCAGTGAGCAGCATTTCCTGAGGGGGAAATGAGCAGCATTTCCTGAGGGGGGAACAAGCAGCATTTCCTGAGGGGGGAACGAGCAGCATTTCCTGAGGGGGGAACGAGCAGCATTTCCTGAGGGGGGAACGAGCAGCATTTCCTGAGGGGGGAACGAGCAGCATTTCCTGAGGGGGGAACGAGCAGCATTTCCTGAGGGGGGAACGAGCAGCATTTCCTGAGGGGGGAACGAGCAGCATTTCCTGAGGGGGGATCGAGCAGCATTTCCTGAGGGGGGAACGAGCAGCATTTCCTGAGGGGGGAACGAGCAGCATTTCCTGAGGGGGGAACGAGCAGCATTTCCTGGGGGGGGAACGAGCAGCATTTCCTGAGGGGGGAACGAGCAGCATTTTCTGGGGGGGAACGAGCAGCATTTCCTGAGGGGGGAATGAGCATCATTTCCTGAGAGGAGAGTGAACATCTTTTCCTGAGGGCAGAACAAGCAGCATTTCCGGAGGGGGGAACAAGCAGCATTTGCAGAGAGGGGAACAAGCAGCATTCCCTGAGGGGGGAACGAGCAGCATTTCCTGAGGGGGGAACGAGCAGCATTTTCTGGGGGGGAACGAGCAGCATTTCCTGAGGGGGGAATGAGCATCATTTCCTGAGAGGAGAGTGAACATCTTTTCCTGAGGGCAGAACAAGCAGCATTTCCGGAGGGGGGAACAAGCAGCATTTCCGGAGGGGGGAACAAGCAGCATTTGCAGAGAGGGGAACAAGCAGCATTCCCTGAGGGGGGAACAAGCAGCACTTCCGGAGTGGGGAGCGAGCAGCATTTCTGAGGGGTAAATGAGCAGCATTTCCTGAGGGGGGAATGAGCTCCATTTCCTGAGGGGGGAATGTGCAGCATTTCCTGAGGGGCAGAGAACATCATTTCCTGAGGGGGAAGCAAGCCGCATTTCTTGAGGGGGGAATGAGCTGCATTTCCTGAGGGGGGCAGTGAGCAGCATTTCCTGAGGGGGGGAGTGAGCAGCATTTCCTTCGGTGTGAGCGAGCAGCATTTCTGAGGGGGGAACGAGCAGCATTTCCTGAGTGGGGAGTGAGCAGCATTTCCTGAGGGGGGAGCGAGCAGCATTTCCTGAGAGGAAATTAGCAGCATTTCCTGAGGCGGGAGCGAGCAGCATTTCCTGTTGGGGGAGTGAGCAGCATTTCTTGAGGGGGGAGTGTGCAGCATTTCCTGTTGGGGGAGTGAGCAGCATTTCCTGAGGAGGGACCAACTGCATTTCCTGAGGAGGGAACGAGCTGCATTTCCTGAGGGGGAATTGAGCACCGTTTCCTGAGGGGGGAGCGAGCAGCATTTCCTGAGGTGGGAGCGAGCAGCATTTCCTGAGGTGGGAGCGAGCAGCATTTCCTGAGGTGGGAGTGAGCAGCATTTCCTGAGGAGGGAACGAGCTGCATTTCCTGAGGGGGAATTGAGCACCGTTTCCTGAGGGGGGAGCGAGCAGCATTTCCTGAGGGGGCAGCGAACAGCATTTTTAAGGGGGGAGCGAACAGCATTTCCTAAGGGGGGAACGAGCAGCATTTCCTGAGGGGGGAGTGAGCAGCATTTCCTGAGGTGGTAACGAGCAGCATTTCCTGAGGGGACACCGAACAGCATTTCCTGAGGGGGGAACAAGCAGCATTTCCTGAGGGGGGAACAAGCAGCATTTCCTGAGGGGGGAATGAGCAGCATTTCATGAGCGGGGAACGAGCAGCATTTCCTGAGGGGGTGCGAGCAGCATTTCCTGATAGAGGAACGAGCAGCATTTCCTGAGGGGGAACGAGCAGCATTTCCTGAGTGGAGAGTGAACATCTTTTCCTGAGGGCAGAACAAGCAGCATTTCCTGAGGGGGGAACAAGCAGCATTTCCGGAGGGGGGAACAGGCAGCATTTCCTGAGGGGGAAGGAGCAGCATTTCCTGAGGGGGAGCAAGCAGCCTTTCCTGAGGGGGCAGCGAACAGCATTTCCTGAGGGGGGAAGGAGCAGCATTTCCTGAGGGGGAAGGAGCAGCATTTCCTGAGGGGGAAGGAGCAGCATTTCCTGAGGGGGAAGGAGCAGCATTTCCTGAGGGGGGAACGAGCAGCATTTCCTGAGGGGGGAACGAGCAGCATTTCCTGAGGGGAGAACGAGCAGCATTTCCTGAGGGGGGAACGAGCAGCATTTCCTGAGGGGGGATCGAGCAGCATTTCCTGAGGGGGGAACGAGCAGCATTTCCTGAGGGGGGAACGAGCAGCATTTCCTGAGGGGGGAACGAGCAGCATTTCCTGAGGGGGGAACGAGCAGCATTTCCTGAGGGGGGAACGAGCAGCATTTCCTGAGGGGGAAACGAGCAGCATTTCCTGAGGGGGGAATGAGCAGCAATTTCTGAAGGGGGAACGAGCAGCATTTTCTGAGGGGGGAACGAGCAGCATTTTCTGAGGGGGGAACGAGCAGCATTTCCTGGGGGGGGAACGAGCAGCATTTCCTGAGGGGGGAACGAGCAGCATTTTCTGAGGGGGGAACGATCAGCATTTCCTGAGGGAGGAACGATCAGCATTTCCTGAGGGGAGAACAAGCGGCATTTCCTGAGGGGGGAATGAGCAGCATTTCCCGAGGGGGGAGCGAGCAGCATTTCTGAGGGGGCAGCGAGCAGCATTTCTGAGGGGGCAGCGAGCAGCATTTCTGAGGGGGCAGCGAGCAGCATTTCCTGAAGGGGGAGTGAGCAGCATTTCCTGAGATGGGGGCTGTGGATGAGCAGCATTTCCTGAGTGGTGAGCGAGAAGCATTCCCATTTTTCTGGCTCCACATGCAGGTACACATGTTTTTCAAACTTATTTGTTGGTAGTGGCCTCCAGTGGTCTTTAAAGTAGACCAACGTACCAATTGCCACTTTTACCACCTACTGTATCTGCATGCTTACCTTCAGCGACTGTTGTACAAGGACACCCAGGTCTCATTGCATATTCCCCTTTCTCAATTTATAGCCATTCAGATATTAACCTGCCTTCCTGTTTTTGCTACCAAAATGGATAACCTCACATTTGTCCACATTATACTGCATCTGCCATGCATTTGCCCATTCACTCAGCTTGTCCAAATCACACTGATGCATCTCTGCATCCTCCTCACAGCTCACCCTCCTACCCAGCTTTGTTTAGGTGTTTAGGCACTTGTTTAGTGCCTGTGTAACAGTGCAGAACCATCACATTTCTATCCCAGTAACTTAAGAGCTGATTTTCTTTCAAGTCAAATGCTTGCATCAAAGATTATTTAATAACTTGGCATTGTAAAAATTAAAACAATCCATCATTTGATCTTTGAACATTTTTCTTTAATTACTAATCAGTGCCTGCAGTGCCATAGTAAACTTCTATTTCACGCTACCTTGGCTACTCTAATAATGTAATGTATGCACAAGAGCACCAGAGCTGGCTTACACCTGAACCCTCAGCCCTTTATTATGTATGTGTCAAAAAGAAACCTATGCCATTTACGATCAGAACTGACATGTAGATAAAATGTGAAGGTGCAGATTTGATTTTTGGAGAAACTGGGTAACACTATTTTATACAAATCATGGTACTTCAATATCACTGCTTCTTTCTCAAAGAGCAAATATATATCCAGTTTCATGTTAAGGTGTATGAAGATTTTTTTCATGCAGGAACATTCCACTAGATACAGTAGCACTTTCAGTTTAGGTATTGGTAAAAATCACTTTATTTTGTTCCTACTATGTGGGTTAAAGTAACAGAAAAGAATCTCCCAAGACCCCACTCCCACCACCCCCACCCCAACACCCACTGTGTCTTTTCCAATTGCTTGTCCGTTTGGGAATGTTAGTCAAAAACCATTAGATGTGGCTTTAAGTGACTTGAATCTAAAAACTCTCACAACCAGCAGAGACCCTACTGCACAATCATTCTAAACTGAATTTGTATTCAGATTGCAGAGTGAATGACAGTGTTTGAAGCCATAACCATGAGTGTTTTGAATGTCAATTAAATTTACGGTATGATTATCCACTTTCCCATTGTCCATAAATCTGATTACCTGCAAATATTTTAGCAGGAGTTGAGGCTTAGCTGGAGAGCTGCAGTCACTGGGAGAGGTTAAGTCAGAAGTCAGGAGAGCAGCTTTGGGAGGCCAGTGAGAATTGAGGTTGGTTAGGGAGTGCAGAGGGAACTCAGGGGTCAGAAGCTGGGGTCAGGTGGGAGGAGAAGTGTAAACCGCAGTCAAGTTGCAAGGCTATTGGGAATAAGTGTTAGGTTGGTAAAGCAGCAGGAATTGGGAGGTGAGTTGGAAGATTAGTGGAAATTGGATTGAGATTGAAAGAGCAAACTGGAGGAATGTTGGAGAATAGTTGTCGGTAATGGAGAGTTGGGAGGGCAGCCGGAGTTAAATCCGTTCTATTTCTCTTTTTGGTTGCTTTTGTATTAGTGAAAAAATGAGTAAAAGGAGAAACTAATGCCCAATCTGCATTTTAAATCTGTATATAATATATATATAAAAATGATCAGTTTCAATCATTTCCCATAGTCTGATTTTGAAGAGTGCACTCCTGGTACATTTGGAAAAAAGGGATAATTTCTTATGCAAATTAAGCACTAACAATAAATATGAACAATTCCTGAATGAGAATTTTCTGCCATGTGGGGAACCCTTTGCAACTCCTGCTTTAATCATAGTAATTCCATGTCAGTCACACATATATGAACAAGGAACTATTACTTTGCTGTTTATTTTTGTGAGCTGCTGCTGATTTCCATTATTTAGCTTTGGGTTTTTGTCCTTTCTGATGGATGATCAAATTCCCCCTGTTGTAGGGTTGTGGTGTCAGTGATGTGCAGCATGTGGATTGACATAGATTGCAGACACACTTTGTTTATTGGGGCTTACCCACACTGTTCATTCAGGCATCTACCATCAAATGTCTAGAAAATCATATCTCACGAGGAGCAGTCATGTACAGTGACTGAAGCTGACATACCTCCCAGTCCCTCCCAATATGTCCCACCCTGTACTAGTAAACCAATTTTCACAGTAATCAACAGGAAAGAGAGAGAAACCACTTTGCTTCCATGCTCAAGTTAGTATAACGTTTAAAACCCTGACTCCCTAAAGCCTGTCCACCATTTACAAGGCACAAGTCAGGAGTGTGATGGAATACTCCCCACTTTCCTGGATGAGTGCAGCTCTCACAACACTCAAGAAGCTTGACACTCTCCAGGACAAAGCAACCCACTTGATTGGCACCCCATCCACAAACACTCAATCCCTCCACCACCAATGCACAGTAACAGCAGTGTGTACCATCTACAAGGTGCACTGCAGGAATTCACCAGCACCTTCCAAACCCATGACCACTACCATCTAGAAGGACAAGGGCAGCAGACACATGGGAACACCACCACCTGGAAGTTCCCCTCCAAGTCACTCACGATCCTGAAGGGCAGGGCCCATTAGGGACCAAGGGGGCAATCTATGGGTAGAGCCAGAGGACATTGGTAGAGTGTTGAATGAATACTTCACATCCGTCTTCACCCAAGAGAATGAGGATGAAGGTATCGAACTCGGGGAGAGAGACTGCGAGGTTCTTGAGCAAATTGATATAGGGAGTGACAAGGTATTGGAGGTGTTGGGCAGGCTTAAAAGTGGACAAATCTCCAGGTTCAGATGATTTGTATCCCAGACTAATGTGGGAGGCAAGGGACGAGATCGCAGGGTCTCTGACCCAAACTTTTAATTCCTCTCTGGCCACAGAGGAGGTGCCAGAGGACTGGAGAACAGCTAATGTGGTTCTGCTATTTAAAAAGGGTTGTAGAGAGAAGCCAGGGAACTACAGGCCAGTGAGTCTCACGTCAGTGGTAGGGAAACTATTGGAGAAAATTCTGAAGGAAGAATCTATCTCCACTTGGAGAGGCAAGGTTTGATCAGGGATAGTCAGCATGGCTTTGTCAGAGGGAGGTCATGCCTAACAAATGTGATTGAATGTTTTGAGGGGGTGACCAGGTGTGTAGATGAGGGGAGTGCAGTTGATGTAGTTTATATGGATTTCAGCAAAGCCTTTGACAAGGTCCCACATGGGAGACTTATAAAGAAGGTAAATGTACATGGGATACATGGTAATTTGATAAGGCGGATTCAAAATTGGCTTAGCTATAGGAGACAGAGGGTAATGACAGAAGGATGCTTTAGTGACTGGAAGCCAGTGTCCAGTGGCGTACCACAGGGATCTGTGCTGGGTCCCCTATTATTTGTCATTGATATAAACGACATAGATGACTATGTGGGGGGTAGGATTAGTAAGTTTGTGGATGACACAAAGATTGGCCGGGTGGTTAACAGTGAGGTTGAGTGTCTTGGCTACAGGAAGATATAGACGGGATGGTCAAATGAGCAGATACGTGACAGATGGAAGTTAACCCTGAAAATACTTTGGAAGGAGTAATTTGACAAGGAAGTATTCAATGAACGGCATGACACTAGGAAGTTCTGAGGAACAAAGGGACCTTGGCATGTGTCCATAGATCTCTGGAGGCAGAGGGGCATCTTCAGTGGGGTGGTGAAAAAGGTATATGGGACAATTGCCTTTATCAATCGAGGCATAGATTACAAAAGTTGGGGGATCATGTTGGAGTTGTATAGAACCTTGGTGAGGCCACAGCTGGAGTACTGTGTGTAGTTCTGGTCATCACATTATAGGAAGGATGTGATTGCACTGGAGGGGGTGCAGAGGAGATTCACCAGGATGTTGCCTGGGATGGTTCATTTAAGTTATGAAGAGAGGTTGGGTACACTTGGGTTGTTTTCGTTGGAGCAGAGAAGACTGAGGGGCGACCTGATGGAGGTGTACAAGATTATGAGGGGCATGGACAGGGTGGATAGGGAGCAGCTGTTCCCCTTAGTTGAAGGGTCAGTCACGAGGGGATATAAGTTCAAGGTGAGGGGCAGGAGGTTTAGGGGGGATGTGAGGAAAAACTTTTTTACCCAGAGGGTAGTGAGGGTCTGGAATGCGCTGCCTGGGAGGGTGGTGGAGGCGGGTTGCCTCACATCCTTTAAAAAGTACCTGGATGAGCACGTCATAACATTCAAGGCTATGGGCCAAGTGCTGGTAAATGGGATTAGGTAGGTAGGTCAGGTGTTTCTCATGTGTCGGAGCAGACTTGATGGGCCAAAGGGCCTCTTCTGCCTGTGATTCTGTGATTCTGACTTGGAAGTATATCGCCATTCCTTCACTATCGCTGAGTCGAAATCCTGGAACTCCCCTCCTAACAGCACTGTGGATGTACCTACACCACATAGACTTCAGCGGATCAAGAGGGGAGCTCACCATCACCTTCCCAAGGGGCAATTAGGGATGGGCAATAAATGCTGGCCGATAGTTTGGAGATATCTGAAATTTGAAATTGTAGTTGGTCACATCTGGGTGCCCAAATACCTCGCTCCAACCTAACTTCCTCAAATACCCCATCAATAAATACCCCACCATACCTTCCTCAATACCCCGCTCCATCCTAACTTCCTCCACCAAGCTGCTGGAGTATAACTTGTCTGGGACGTTTTGATATCAAGGGGATTTTAACTGTTTTGTTTAACTGTCAGTGTTGTGTCCCTGGCTGATGAGAATACTATAAGACTATTGTGACTGTTGTCTCTTCCCAGCCCCTTGCTAACTTCGAACCAGGAGACAGACGGAGAACGACATGGGGATAGGGCAAGTCAGGATAGTGAGAGGGGTCAGGTGCGGGTCAGTGTTGAGTTGTCCTGCTGGCCCAGTGTCTGGGGTTGGGTTGGGGTGGGGTGAGGTGGTTAAATGCGCTGCGGCTGTGTGACAGTGAGTGCAGAGTCTCTTCGCAATGCTGTTAGGGGATGGGTGTGCGCTGAAGTATGTCACTAATCAATATTCAGGTTTTATGCACATGTCGATCGTGAGCTGTTTACATTATTACTCCTGCTCTGCCGGGGGCTTTTCAGAGTTTTAAGAAATGAGTAAATTATTCTGTATTGGACAAGTAATTACATATTTGTTTAATATAAGGTCATCGGTAATAGTATTTTAATATTAGTTTTGGGGGTTTATGGTAGACCCGTGCTGTTTCTCCACCTGAATGAACAGGTCTAATCCTTCTCCCCACCCAGCTCCCCATTTTCTTAAACATTCACCTTTTCTGAATAACCACGTCAGAATAATGTTTTTAAATAATTAAACCTGGAGGTTGAATATAGTTTGACTTTCGCAATATTCAACATTTTGCCCTCGTCATGGATCAGATGGAAATGTGCCTTGAATCCGGTTCCCTGGGCTCTGAGCGGCGCTGTCAGCGCCTCTGCAGCGGGGCGGGGGGGGGCGGAACCCCAGCGCAATCCCGCCGCACACTCCGCTGCACCTTCATCAATTACACTGGGGAATTTTCCGTCGACAATTATCAATTGCAAAAAGATGTATTTGCTGTTAAAGTACCGCTCACACTGGCGTTGAACAAAGTGCCCTCAATATTCCTGCAGGGTGTGAGGAACTGACACATTCGTGTCAACAATAAAGGTGCAGCTTATATTTCACCGCGTCAATGTTACAGTTCAGATATTCTCTAACAGATGTTGGATTTTCAGTTGATAATTACAGGAAACATGGTGCAGTAAATATATTAACTGCAATCAGTAAAACGATGTAAATATCACAATTTAAACTAGAAAACTTGCTTATTTGTGTTTTTTTTTTCTATTTGATGTTTGCTCTCCCGGTCCGAGGGTAAGTGTTCTGCATTATTTGTCTTTCACATTCTCCATATCTGTCTTTTCTTATCCCTCCCTTTCATACCTGCACTTTCCTTTTTAACAGGGCGGCGGCTGCACGCACCCCACTGCTCAGTGTGGACCCACTGCCCCCTCTCCATTCGCCCCCTTAGGTACATTGCTCAGTCTATTAAAGCTGGGGCACACCTCAGCCTGTCAATCCTACAGTGACCTTTGGCCCTGATTAACTTCGACTGAGTTAGCGAGTCGGTGCGGGGAGGGATCCCCATCCTCCGGTGGGGGTGGGGGTGAGACAGCGAAAGAGGCAGAAATATATACAGAATGAGGTAAAGAGAGAGAGAGACACACACACACACACAGAGAAAGATGCAAAGTCAAAGTGAAACGGGGAGAGATCCAGAGAGAGAGAGAGAGAGAGTGAAACAGGGTGAGTGAAAGAGAGGGAACAGTGAGACAGGGAAACAACAGACACATCGGTAAGGCAGAGAAACACACACACAAAGAGACAGAGAGATCCACACATAGAGAGAGGGAGACAGACAGATCCGGAGATACAGAAAGAGAGGTTCAGAGGGGAAGAGAGAGACCCAGAGGGAGCTGAACCCCAGTCTTCCGCCCGGACTGACGCGGTCACCATTGGCAGGGGAACATACTCCGGCACAGTGACGTGCGAGTGAGATTTCACTCCTCTCCTCTCTCTTTTCTCTATCTCTCTCTCTCTCTCTCTGTTTGCATTTCACCTCCAGCAGCTGTGCTTCGGCGCCACCGACACTGAGGCAGGAAAACAAAAGATTTAACCCAAGAAATTGGTCGGGAAGCAAGCAAGAAGGGGGGAAATCAGCATTGAGGCAGCGGCTGATTGGCAAAGTGCAATTGAATGAAGACATTGAGCCGCAGTCAGAGTGAGCTCATCCCAAAGCCGCGGCTCCCGCTGCTGCTCCCGCTCCTGCTGCTGCTTCTCTCTGCCTCAGCTCCTTGTTTACACTTGGATCGCCGAGGGGAACACGCCGCCATGTCGGAGGTCCTGCCTTACAATGAGGAAAAGATTGCGCACTATGGTCACGGAGATGAAGTGGGGCAAATCTCCTTCACCTGCCGCCTCCAGGACACCAATAACTTTTTCGGATCGGGGCAGAACAAGCGGCCCCCCAAACTGGGGCAGATCGGGAGAAGCAAACGGGGTAAGTGGCTGCTCCATACCTGTAGCGTGAACAGGAATAAACCTTCCAGAGCTCGTCCCAAAATCTGGCCACTTGAAGCATTTTTAATGCTCCAGATTTTTTGGCCGATCCGTGGGGATTAATTTGTCATTTTTCCAGCGCAGATATTCCAATAATGCAACAATCTGATTATTTTTCACCCAATAATTTCCAGCTTTTTGTGGGGGGGGGGGGTAAATGTTTATGGTTTTTGAAGGGGGTGCAGGATCAATTCAAATGTATCGCGACCGATTGGGAGGAGATGGGGAAGCAGGGATTTGCCCTGCACCTTCTGCGGATCTTGCTCTGGTCCCCTTTCTACACTCATTGTGTGTGTGTGTGTGTGTGTGTGAACTCTTATACTCAAATTCTAAATCCTCCACCATCGCCTTCATTTTGTCGCCTGTACATTTATTGAAATGACCAGATCCCGACCAGGTTTGATTTTATATTGATGTCTGTTCACACACAGCCTTGGCTGTTCGGGCAGTCACTAACAACATGAGATTTTTTTTTTAAAAGAGACATGAATTGTTCTTTTTTTTCCGCGTTGCAGTTGTTATCGAAGATGACAGAATTGATGACGTACTGAAAAATATGACAGAGAAGTCCTCTCCGGGTGTTTAAAACAATCCGAAAGATACTGTGTCCAATCAACAACAACAAAGACATTTAAACAAGTCCCACCTTTTCGTTGAGGAGAAAAGCAGGAGCACTTTGAGACGCAGAACTAACCTTTACTTATAAAAGCTGTGATCCACGATGCTTAAAATCAAACTATTGTATCTGGCGCTTGGAGGCAGGATGTGAGGGCAGCTGCGAAGGGAAACGGAATAATGTTGGTACAAGAGTGAACCTTTCAATGTCATGTGCAAGGATTGATTGCTCATGAACTCTAAGTCCGAGTGAAATTGTCTAAAACCGATGCCTGTAGTAACAGGCTAACAAGAGCCAATGTGTGCAGACCAGCACTGGAGCGAGAGAATGCTGTAGCAAGCACATAAATGTCTATCAATCAAATCTTTGTATTGTATTGCTAGCGGCTACCTTGTTATGAGTGGAGCACCTTGTTTACATTATCTTGCAAATACTGTAATCCTGTGCACCTTGGATGTAAAATATTATTTTTATTCTCCTTTATTGCAGTGTTGGAGAATGTTTAAGACAAAAACATATTTTATAGGAATGGAGAAATATTGTTTCTTTTTTGATTTAAAACTTCTGTGCAGCTTGATTTTATTTCTCGTTGCGATATAATGCGGCCTGCTGAACTTAAAGTGAAATATTTTCTATATTAGGATTTATAAACAACAGTGTATCCTTCAGTACGATCCATATAATATGTTTTGTTATCGTGGCAGTAATCGACTTACTATATTGTATGAGACATCATCACGACAGTGCCAAATATCTCGAGAATGCCAAGAAGGCTACCAGTATCTCTGTGCTCTCTGTGAATGTATAAAGTAACGCTACTTGGCTGCCATGTTTCATGTTAAAGGACTTATTTACTTTTCTTATTGGTGAAGTTATTGCTCTGCATGAAAATATGTAAACTGCCTCATGTGAGGACATCTAAAATCATTGCAGATCTTGTTTGCAACTCTGAATGACAGACCTCAATTTTTTTTCTTAATTGAATATATAAAAATATAAATATCTGTTGTACCTCTCTCCTCTACAGGGCTATTTCCGCAAAGTATTAATAAAAGGTCAAATCTTTCTACCGTCTCTTTCTCTCTGTGTCTATTCGCAGAACCTTGCTGGGATATGGACTGCTCCTGGCAGTTAATGTACATTTTCAATAATACTATCGGATTGTCCAATAAGTGTCTGGTCGTTTCATGCTGTGTGGTGTTGGACACGGTGCAACTGATCCCTTAGGGGACACAGATCATTATTTCAGGAACACTAGAGAAATTCACTTCAGTTGTCCGAAGGAACTGTAGAATAAGAGAGCATAGTGCTAAAACATCATAAAAAAATCATTAAAAACATAAAACATTGTGCTAAAACACCAGTTCAATCGGGTAGCAGTTAAAACATCAGGCACATTACATCTTGGCACAAAAACAATAAGGTTATGAAATATAATAAATTGTTCAAAGTAGCGTAGGCAGGTTTCCAGTCTCGGTTACAGATTTATAATAATATTGGTACAGTGAGTGTTCCAAACCAGGCGAGAAACTGTTGTCATTCGATTTTCTTGCCAAAACAATTCATTAGAGAGAAACTCGTGGGCTTTAAATGGCCCGCATTTAAACAATCTTTCCTTTAATCTCCACTGGCACCTTTATACCTTGTAAATAATATAATCCTTTGGGGTTGTTCCTGATTCTGAGATTGGTGTTGATGACCCCTGTCATTATCCTTCATCATCAGCCCATTAGTTAGATTCTGTGAAGTGTGAATAAGATTAAATGGTTGTGTGGGTGGTAAAGTGAGACTAGTTTAAATATGCATGTTTAGCTGTGAATCTGTGTGTGTGTCTACCCCCTGCTTGTGTCAGAGTGGCGAATGTGTCACGAAATCTAAAAGGTGTCTTTCTCACATTATCTTTAGCACGTTTTCAAAAGCAGTGTATACTGGAAACTTCACAATCTGTCAATTCCCTATTTGTCCTGCTGGTGAAGTTAACCTTGAATTTCCATCAATAACACGAAAACCCCTGACTCAGACCCGCTGCTTTCAGCTACCAGAAGGTTGGGATCACGTGAAGTTTGAGGTGAAGTTAAGGAACTCCTTGTTTAGAGACGGATATTTGGGTATTAACAGATTAAGGAACCTTCTAAAGCACGGGTCTGGGACCAATTCAGTGCAGGTTTATTTTGTCCGATTTGCCTTACAGCCTTTAGTCTGAAAGATTGGAAGGGCTGCGGCCGTTTGGCATTTGCTGAATCTACAGCCATCCGCCTGGGATGTGCTCTGTCTACTTAAGCAGAATGTTAATGTTCTTACTGCTTAATTATGTTTAATATGGGAGCCCGGAACACATTGTGAATAATTCCAGGTGTGAGAGGATACCTCAATTAGCCCTTTAGAAAAAGGTTAACAGAAATGCTCAGAATTGTCCAATTCTTAGATGTGATTTGCAAAACGGTAAAAACCAAAAGAGATGAAGACTGAGAGATGGAAGTCGCTCAAGAAAGGGATTCCCCCTAAGACTTCAGAGGAGTTCGACGGAGAAATTTGGAATCTTAATTCGCTCTCGCTGTTTCTACCATGAGTTTTTGAATGGAGGGGTTGAGAGTTGAGCTAATCTATTATTATTATTCATATTCTTTCACTATCTAGAGCTCGTGGTTCTACATTGTGTGGCAGCTGGATATCAACTGGGAGCGAACGTTATAATGAGCGTAATAACGTTATATTAAATAATGAATTAGCAACAGTTATTTTTATTTCACACTAGTAATGCCATCACATTATCGGTTCCAATTTGTCAATTTCTACACAATCTCCAGGATTTTCGCTCATGTTACCATCGATGGGGAAGTGATTCCGAGAGAAATGTTCTTAGACAGCAGGATTTACTGGGATACTAACCCCTAAACATCCAAAAAGGAGCAAAATGCAGCGTTAATGTTATGTTTTATTGATAAGCATTTGCTACATGCTTTTTAAAAAATAATTTTGATTGGAATACGGACATCCCTGACCAAGCCTCATGGATTGTCCGAGTGGAATGACCCCTGAACACGCCTTTCTGGGAATGGTTGCAGTCCCTCGTACTGAAGCCGCTCGGGTGAAGGTGTAAAGGGAGTTCCAGCTGCTCTGGGTGAAGACCATTTAACAATGGGGCTGTTTATATCAGACAGACTATTCCAGAGCGATGAGATTTGACATTTTTCGATATTCAGACTGTACTGATAAATACATGCCAAAGATTGACATCTTCTATTTGCTTCATAGAACAAACTTTATTGATAGGGAATAAAATTGAATTAAGTCAACACAGATGAGAATAGCTCAGTCAACCTGTGAGATTATTGGTGCCACATTTACTCGGGTCAATTGCAATCTTCGGGAATAGAAAACAACAACATGGGAATTAGGAGTAGGCCACTCGGCCCCTCGAGCCTGCTCCACCATTCACTAAGATCATGGCTGATCTGATTGTAACCACAACTCCACATCCCCACCTACCTTGATAACCTTTGACTCCCTTCTTAGTCAAGAATCTTTCTATCTCTCTCTCTCAAAAAGATTCACTGACCCGGCCTCCACCTGTTTTGGAGGAAAGTTCCAAAGATTCACGACCTCCTGAGAGAGAAAAATTCTCCTTATTTGCACTTAAATTGAGACCCTTTATTTTTAACACAAAAAATGCTGGAAAAACTCAGCAGGTCTGACAGCATCTGTGGAGAGAGAGAGACAGAGTTAACGTTTAGAGTTGTGAAGAAGAGTCATCTACTCGAAACATTAACTTTGCCTCTCTCTCCACAGACGCTGTCAGACCTGCTGACTTTTTCCAGCAATTTTTGTTTTTGTTTCAGATTTCCAGCATCCACAGTATTTTGCCTCCCCCCCCTCCCATTATTGTTAACCTGTGTCCCCCTAGTTCCAGCCCTTCCCACAAGGGTAAAAACCTCTCAGCATCCACCCTACCTGGTCCCCTCAAGATCTTAGATGGTTTTTTCACCCACGGGATGTGGGAGTCCCTGACTGGGGCATCATTTACTGTCCATTCCTAATTGCCCCTTGAGAAGGCACTGTTCATTCTTCTAACCTCCGGCGGGTGGGATCTAGTCTGTTCATACTTTCCTCATAAGATAAGCACAGTGACACCATCCCCTCCTCCAACCCCATCCCCATCCCCTCCCCCAATCCCATCCCCTCCCCAATCCCCATCCCTTCCCCCAATCCCCATCCCCATCCCATCCCCATCCCCTCCCCCAACCCCATCCCCTCCCCCAAGCCCATCCCCTCCCCCAATCCCCATCCCCATCCCCTCCCCCAACCCCATCCCCTCCCCCAACCCCTTCCCCATCCCCTCGCCCAACCCCATCCCCTCCCCAACCCCATCCCCTCCCCCAAACCCATCCCCTCCCCCAATCCCCATCCCCATCCCCTTCCCCATCCCCATCCCCTCCCCCAACCCCATCCCCTCCCCAATCCCCATTCCTTCCCCCAATCCCCATCCCCATCCCCTCGCCCAACCCCATCCCCTCCCCAATCCCCATCCCTTCCCCCAATCCCCATCCCCATCCCCTCCCCAACCCCATCCCCTCCCCCAATCCCCATCCCCATCCCCTCCCCCAACCCCATCCCCTCCCCAATCCCCATCCCTTCCCCCAATCCCCATCCCCATCCCCTCGCCCAACCCCATCCCCTCCCCAATCCCCATCCCTTCCCCCAATCCCCATCCCCATCCCCTCCCCAACCCCATCCCCTCCCCCAATCCCCATCCCCATCCCCTCCCCCAATCCCATCCCCTCCCTAATCCCCATCCCTTCCCCCAATCCCCATCCCCATCCCCTCGCCCAACCCCATCCCCTCCCCAACCCCATCCCCTCCCCCAACCCCATCCCCATCCCCTCCCCCAACCCCATCCCCTCCCCAACCCCAACCCCATCCCCTCCCCAATCCCCATCCCTTCCCCCAATCCCCATCCCCATCCCCTCCCCCAATCCCATCCCCTCCCTAATCCCCATCCCTTCCCCCAATCCCCATCCCCTCCCCCAATCCCATCCCCTCCCTAATCCCCATCCCTTCCCCCAATCCCCATCCCCCTCCCCCAATCCCATCCCCTCCCTAATCCCCATCCCTTCCCCCAATCCCCATCCCCTCCCCAACCCCATCCCCTCCCCAATCCCCATCCCTTCCCCCAATCCCCATCCCCATCCCTCCCCCAATCCCATCCCCTCCCTAATCCCCATCCCTTCCCCCAATCCCCATCCCCTCCCCAATCCCATCCCCTCCCTAATCCCCATCCCTTCCCCCAATCCCCATCCCCTCCCCAACCCCATCCCCTCCCCCAATCCCCATCCCCTCCCCCAATCCCCATCCCCTCCCCAATCCCATCCCCTCCCCAATCCCATCCCCTCCCTAATCCCCATCCCCTCCCTCAATCCCCATCCCCTCCCCCAATCCCCATCCCCTCCCCCAACCCCATCCCCTCCCCCAATCCCCATCCCCCTCCCCCTCCCCCATCCCACCATCCCCTCCCGCATCTCCAACCCCAATCCCCCATCGCTCACCCCCTCCCCGCCAGAACCAAGGAATTTGGTGTAATCAGAGTTTAAAATTGATGTAAAAGTATGAAACCTGAAATGAACAGAAAGTTCTGGAAAGACTCAGCGGGTCTGGCAGCCCCTGTGGAGGAGAGAGAGGGGGGGTGGGGATGTTTCAGACCAATGACCTGGATTTACAGATCGGATCTGTCAGCGATTCGCCACCATCACTATCGTCATAAAGGTTTTCCCCAAATTTCCTCCGACCCCGACTGTTGTTGGATGTAGACCAGATGTGACTGATTCCTGGGTCAGTACAGATGAGCTCAGTGGTGTACACATGTTTTGTTATGTCACAAGTAATGTCGGATGTTGTCACGTTAACAATCCAGCAACTCCCCAATCATTGCTAATCAAACCAACACCAAGTGCGGGAACCGGGAGCTCAAACACGGAGCATGGCAAAATCTCCATCAGCTCTGCAAAAAGTCGCAGTTACTATTCGTGCCCCCTCCCCTCCCGTCAAACCTCCTACTCTCAGAGTCTGAGGGATTGGCTGCATTTGCTGTTTTGCCCAAAGTGAAAGGATTGAATTTGAAGCAAATATTTCAGGCGAATTCCCTTCGGGGATTTGGGGGGGGGGGGTGGCGGTGCGGGGGGAGGTGGGGGGTGCGGAAGTTAGATTCGCATCGGCCTGGACACTGGGAACCGCAAACCCCCCCCCCCACCCCACCCCCCACCCCATTGCGGTCGGTACAGGAGACTCCGCGACCCTCGACAGATGGTGACAGAGCCGCAGTCACCAGTGGTAGAAATGTTTGACTGACATATTGTAAAAATGTGGACAGTCACTCGGATGAAATAAGATAAGAATGTTTGTGTAAAACCCGCAGCTCGAATGAGCAGCGGAAAGGCTGTGACCGCTGGGGAGGTGAAAATAGGACGGGTTTCAGTGAACAACTGAAAGACAAATATTTGCACAAACGGCAGTTAATGCAGATCCTTTGAGGATAATATTCATGTGTGTTTATTAGGGGAATTCTGTGGCCAGGGAAATGTTGAGTTTCCAATATATTTAACTTTTACTTGATAACCTTTGATAAGGCTGCAGGTATAATGTGATTGACAATATGTGCAGTGCGGTGCATAGCCGGGGAGTGGAATTATACTGCTGACTGTGCATTAATACAGGTTGAAAACAGAAGTTATTTGGTCGCGTACGCTTAAATGCACAGGGAGAGCATCACTAAGTGGTCCTATTGAGAGGGTGCAGATGGGAGCATTCCTTTCTGCCCGGGTTAGGGTTAGGTTTAGGGTTAGGGGCTCATGCACAGAATCGTTTGAGTGCAGAAGGAAGCCAACTGCACCGGCTCTCCGAATGAGCAATTCACTTGTCCCATTCTCCCACCTTCTCCCTTTTCTGAAAACTGTCGAATTCCCTTTTGAATGTTTCAATTGAACCTGCCTCCACCACACTCTCAGGCAGCGCATTCCAGACCCTAACCACTTGCTGCATGAAAAAAATTCACCTCATATCACTTTTGCTTTTTTTTTTACCAATTACTGTAAATCTGTGACCTCATTCTCAACCCTTTCACCAGCTGGGACAGTTTCTCCCTAGCTACTCTGTCCAGACCCATCATGATTTTGAAAACTTCTATCAAGGTTTCTCTCAGCCTTCTCTTTGAGCAAAACAATCCCAACCATATATCTTCATAACTGACGTTCCTCATCCCCGAAACCATTCTCCTGAATCCTTTCTGCACTCTCTCCAGTGCCTTCACATCCTCCCTAAAGTGCAGCGCCCAGAACTGGATTCAATATTCCGGCTGAGGCTGAACTAGACACTTAGACAAGTTCAACATAACCTCCCTGCTCTTGTATCCTATGCCCCTATTGATAAAGCCTGGGATACTATATGCTTTTTTAACTGCTCCCTCAACTTGTCCTGACACCTGGGATGATCTCTGTACATATACACCCAGGTCTCTCTGCTCCTGCTTTAGAGTTGTACCCTTTATTTTATATCTTCCCCCCATATTCTTCCTAAGTGAATCATCTCACATTTCTCTGCATTGAACCTCATCCACCATCTGTCCACCCATTCCACCAGCTGGCCAATGTCCTTTTGAAGTCCTACACTGCCTTCCTCATAGATCACAATGCTTATAATAAGCACATTGGCCAAGTACATGGACCAATTGGGTCAAATGACTTCTTTCTGTTCTGCAAATTCAATGCAATGCAATTCTCATAATGCTCAAAATGATTTCCTTAAAGATTCTTTTTTTATTCATTCTTGGAATGTGGCTGTCACTGTCAAGGCCAGTATATTATCCACCCCTAATTACCCTTGAGAAGGTGGTGGTGAGCTGCCTTCTTGAGCCGCTGCAGTCCCTGTGGTGTAGATACACCCACAGTGCTGTTAGGGAGGGAGTTCCAGGATTTTGACCCAGTGACAGTGAAGGAACGGTGATATATTTCCAAGTCAGGATGGTGAGTGACTTGGAGGGGAACTTGCAGGTGGTGGTGTTCCCATGTGTCTGCTGCCCTTGTCCTTCTAGATGGTAGTGGTTGTGGGTTTGGAAGGTGCTGTCTAAGGAGCCTTGGTGAATTCCTGAAGTACATCCTGTAGATGGTACACACTGCTGCTACTGTGCGTCAGTGGTGGAGGGAGTGAATGTTGGTGGATGTGGTGCCAATCAAGCAGGCTGCTTTGTCCTGGATGGTGTTGAACTTCTTGAGTGTTGTTGGAATTGGACTCATCCAGGCAAGTGGAGAAAACATAAGAAATAGGAGCAGGATTAGTTCCAGGAGACTCTGTTCCTCTATTCAATATGACCATGGCTGATCTTCAGCTTTAACTCCACTTTCTCACCCACTCCCTATATCCCCTAATTCCCTGAGAGACCAAAATCTCAGCCTGTCTCACCCAGAGTACACTCTGTGCCTTTGCCACCTTTAGTTCTCAGCATGGAGGAGCACTAATTCATCAACAGACAGAGGGCAGTCCATGGTCATCGGCAGGAGGTTTCCCTGCTCATGTTTGACCTGATGCCATGACACTTCATGGGGTCTGGATTCAATGTTGAGGACTCCCAGGACAACTCCCTCCTAGCTGTATGCCACTGTGCCAGCACCTCTGTTTCCTCTGTCCTGCTAGTGGGACAGGATATACCCAACAATGGTGATGGAGAAGTCTGGAACATTGGCTGGACACTATGATTCACTGACAATGACTATGTCAGGCTAAAAGCAAAATGCTGCGGATGCTGGAAACCTGAAACAAAAACAAAGAGAAAGACAGAGTTAATGTTTCGAGTCTCACGATCCTTCTTCAGAAGAGTCATGCAAACTTCAAACGTCAACTATGTTTCTCTCTCCCTCGATGCTGTAAGAGCTGCTGAGTTTTTCCAGCATTTTCTGATTTTGTCAGTCTGTTGCTTGCCTAGTCTGTGTGGGATAGCTCTCCCAATTTTGGCGCAAGTTCCCAAATGTTAAGAAGGAGAACTTTTCAGGATCAGCAGGTGTGTTATTGCCATTTGCAGGGCTTAGCTTGATAACAGGCAGTCTATCTGTTTCTTCTCCTGTGGTGGCTTGAATCACTCACTAGGTACTACTGAGCCAATCACATTCCCAAGGCTCTGGAGTCATATGTAGACTAGACTGAATAAGGACAGCAGATTTCCTGCACTATTAAACAGTAATCTGGTTATTTCATGTATTATTATTATTAATGGGACCAGACTTTATTAATTAATTGTACTGCAATTCCTCCAGCTGTTGGATTTGAACAGATGTCCTTGAGCATTAGTCCAGGGCTTTGGATCACTAGTTCAGTAACATTACCACTCTAAACCAACATCTTAGCCCTAAGAGTCAGCTTGTTGTTTTCTATGCATTCATTGTGAGTCAACAAAGGCAGTCGCTGTTTTCCCTATAGGAGTACCAAGGGACAGATTGTCTGTCACTGTGGACCTAGGGTAGCAAAATTTACTAACTACTTCCACTGGGTGTTACTTTGTGCAGTCAGGATATAGATGTGACACCATGTCCCATGACTGCAGTTTTCTTGATGTTAATCATCAGGGGGAATAAGTTACAGCATGGGAGAGAGAGTGCATGAGCCTTTGTAACTGGGTTTCCATGTGAGTGACTAGCTGGCACAGAGGAGTTCCCTGATAAAGATATGTTGTATCTTTGTCTTTGCTTTCAATCTGGACAGATTGTAGAGCGTTTCGCCTGACCTACTATGCAGGGAAGCTCCTTCCCTATCTGTAGGGAAGGCAAAGACCAGGAGAAGAAATACCAAACAGAATGGGAGTGAGGACACAGGCCTGTTTCAAACTATTCCTCACCCTCAAACTCTCGGAAGTGGTGCCATCAAAATGTACAGTACAGTGCATGTTGTCATGGAAGGGGCAGATGAGACTGAGGACCTTTGGTGGACAGCCAATTTTTCCCAAAATCCTGCCCTGATGACATTGTTGAATGCTTTAGTGAGACCCTGGAAAGTCAGGTAAAAAGATATATCCTGTTCCCTCTACTTCTCTTGTTTCTGTCCGTGGAGAGGTTTGTGTCCATTGTAGATCTGTCAGCATGAAAACCACACTGTGCTTCTGAATACACTAGCCTGCAAATAGATGGATCCTTTAAAGCAAGACCTTCACAGAGATCTTCACACTGATGCTAAGGAGTGAGATGCCCCTATGGTCACCTTTCATTTTATATAATGTGATGATTTTTGCATCACCCATCTCCTGTGGAATGAAGCTGACTTTGTGAGAGAGGAGAAGGTTATAGAGATGTGGTAATATATGGGACTTTCTGTGCTTGAAGAGTTCAGCTGGGTTTCCATCCTTGTTTGGTGCCTTTCTGCTTGCTAAGTGGTCCAAGGCTTTCTCAAGCTCAAGTGTTGAGGGTTCTTCACTTAATTCAACCATGACAGGAAGCTGTAGGACAGTGCCAAATGCAAACTGAGAAATGTCCTTTTCACAAACCCGCACTTCATTAGGCAGAGATTGAACAAAAGAAGCCTCTTCCATTTTACCGGATGTCTCATTGTGAGTGTTGTGGCACAGTGGATGGTAGATGCTGAGCTGCTGAAATCCCAGAGGGAAACTTGAAACAGCTGCCACAACTGTTTTTGCAATTTGTATTTTTATTTTGAGATGCCTGCCTTGAATTCAGTAATAATAAGACCACTGAGGCTTGGAGGATTTTTACAAAACTAAATTAAACATTTATTAATAAAATAAATAATGTTAAGCACATACATAGGTTTACAGATTACTCCTATGATAACTCCCAGGTCCCCTAATTAATCTGACTCCCAGTTACACCAATGTTAAGGTAATAGTAAAACAACATAGATTTGAACAGATCCAGGCAAAGCACACAATACCCTGCACAGGGATATTCACAGTGAGTTTTCTTAGCTTCGGTTCCTGGAGACAGCAGCTTGGTACATAGAGGCTGGAGGCTTTTCACACTTGTTGGATCTTGCAATAGTTAATAACATAAATCTTGCATATTATCAGTAACGTTTGGGGAAAATAAACACACTGTTTGGCTTAGCCAAACACCTCACCATCTCATTAAAATTCAAACTAATCTAATTTATCTAAAAATGCAAATGTTCATCGCACCTCCCATTCTAAAATTTCAGCCCTGTTTACCTATTTAGCATTTCAAACCTGGTTTCCCTCCTGACACATCGAAGTACCCAGACCAGTTCCTGTAATTAAATTACAACCCACACATACACACACCTACACACAGAGAAACTAATCCAAACACCGCTATTAACCTACCTTTACAATAAATTACAATAATATTATAAAATTGTAATATTGTCATGACAGTGAGCAGACACCAAATTAATATCTGACACCAACGGTCGGTAATTCGGAACAAGCTGTCCAGGGATTTCTCATTATTTAATGTCAGATTTGTTTCATTGAAAGATTCAAAATACTTTCAGTGAGAAAAGTTGAATGAGATTAATAACAGCCCGATTACGATTTTTGTAAAGAGTATACATGTTGGGAATTTAAAGGAATCCCGGTTCTTAAGAGATTAGTCGATTTTTCCGGAAAGCGAGCATTGCAGGGGTAAGGCTGAATCACAAATCGTTATTATCATAAGATCAATGGACTCTCGTTGAAATAAATGGAGCTCATTTTCTCTTCTAAGACATTGGATGTCAAAATGCAACAGGAAAATAAGGATTAAACTTGAATATTTAACAGAATCGTAATTTGCAATAACATGTTCTTTCTCGATGCGAGCAAAGGATGTTGATCTTTGAGATCGATGATTTATTTCCTTTCCACTCTGTTGAAATGATGCAAAACACATTTTCAGTGGTGTTGGTGTAAGGTGAACGCGGTCCGACATCCCCTTCATCTCATTGGCCGAAATAAATTTATCTCTTAAAGAAACCTGTCAAGTGGAGTGAATATTAGTTCATGTAAAATAATTAGGATTAAAATGTCTTCCACATAATTTTGATTTAATCCTCGTCGTATAATTACCTGTTAAAACATGTATGTGCAAAATTAGCAAAAGCTATTACATTAACAATCAAATTAAGAGAAATTACAGAGTTGCAATTGTGCTGCAAAATGCAAAATGAGGTTTTCTCGACGAGAATTTGATGAATTGTGTAGGAGTCAGTAAATTGTGAAAAATTCATGTGAACAAACATCCGTGGACCCGGCTGTTGTTCTGCCAGCGCCAAGTCCAAACAAGAAAACCCTCCATGAAAATGATCTAATCGGAGCTCATTTCAACAACATCCCCTTTACCGAGAAAGAGTTTACAGTTACAGACAATTTCTTTCAAGACCTTGGAATGTCTGAAAATGTTTATCAGGCAAAAAAAAACACGGCCTTTGATGTATAGCCACCCGCAGGTCACGTGGCAGCCAATTTGAGCACAGCAAGATCCCATAGACGGAAACAAAACAAACGGCCAGAGTATCCCTGGTAGGTGTTGTTTGAGGGATGACTGTTTTCCAGGATGTTGGAAGAGCTCCCGTAATTGTCTTTGAATAACGACGTGGGATCTTTCAAACTAAAGGGCAGATAGAGTCTCATCCAACATCTCATCGGGAGTGTCAGTGTGTAGGTTAACCACTCAGGTCCTCTGACTGGTCGGGTAGAGGCATTGAATACAGGATCAAACAGGGAGTAAAGGCATCTACCCAGGTACTCAGATTGGGTACTGTATCTCTCATTTTCTAACTAGTTCCTAAAAATTCCATCATTGCAAGAGTAAATTTACCTGTTAATATTTCCATTAATATTGTAGTTGGTATTTACAAGTTTACTGAGATGGAATGTTTAACTTTGCTGAGCTGGTGGGTAAATGAGTGGCTCACTGTGGGACTGACCTGGCCAGATCACAAAGTCTACACCTGATTTGCAGATTCTGTTGAATAATGTGAACTCAGGCAGCAGTGGGGTAATGGGGGAGTGGAATTTGTGATTCTACAATTGGATTTGGTGCTCATCTTGCAGGTGAGAAATCAATCTGGCTTCATGATGTTATCCAGTAAACACAGCATGTTCACAATCCCCGTATAGTTACAGCGTAGCAGGCCATTCAACCCATTGTGTCTGCACCCCCTCTCTGAATGAGCAATTCACTTAGTGCCATTCTCCCGCTTTTCCCCCATAACCCTGCACATTCTTCCTTTTTAGATAATGTTCTAATTACCCTTTGAACCTGCCTCCACCACACTCTCAGGCTATGCGTTCCAGACTTAATCATGTGCTGTGTGAAAATGTTTTTTTGAATGTTGCTCTTGCTTATGTTGCCAATTGTTTTGAATGTTCCCCTTCAACAGTGGGAATATTTACTCTTTATCTATTCTGTCCAGGCCCCTCGTGGTTTTGAATATCTCAATGAAATTTCTTCTCAGCCTCCTTTCCTCCAAGGAAAACTGTCCTAGTATCAGGTGAAGATGGAGGTCAGCTGTGTTGCTCCTACAGTTGAATAGTACAGAATGCTAACAAAAACACCAAGACCAATTGAAGGTAGTCCCAGTAAACATTGAGAAACTCTCCACATGCTGGAGTCATATCCAGCACAAAGGAAGATGGTTTAGTTGTTGGGGGCAACACAGTGTCTGGACTCAGGTTTCTGGCTGCAGAAACCTGTGCCTATCCCTCTAACTATACTGTCCTCTACTACATTACATTCCTATTAACTCCCCCTGCTTGAATGGCATCCTGTACTATGCAACAATGATCGATTTGCTTACTTACCCTGCAGCCCTTGCTTTCATCCCTAAAAGCTGCAAGAACCTTGGACCTATTGGACAACTGCAAGGGCTGAGGCTCCTCCAATTCTACTTTCTCAATCTTCTTATCTGCCTCACTTACAGTCACAGCCTCCTGTTCCTGACCACTGACCAAATCAGAAGATGATACCCTAAGGGGTGTGACTGCCTCCTGGTACAAGTGGCCAACATTCCCCCTTCCCAAAGGATCATCGTGTGCACAGCTCAGACTCCAGCTCTATGTCTCTGAGCCAAAGCTTGTTTTACTGCAAACGTGTTCACCCTGGATCACGTTGGTATCCGGCAGCTCCCACATTCCACAGTTGTAATCCATTAGATGCCCTGACATCTTTATTAAATGTTAATTAAGGAAAATAATAAATTAATTAAGTTAAAATGGATAAACCCTACCATAACCAATCAGCTTTACTACTGCTAGTAAAGCTTACAACTAATAATATAGCTTTATACTTATTAATAAATTGCATGAATTTTCAAAGATAAACAGGAAAATATTTACCAATCAAACACCTCTTTCTCTGTGATGGCACACTTTACTTTTCTCCCAGAATGAGGTGAATGCATAGACTTGGCCTCATCACTTTAAACTCTCACTGGCACTCTCTCCTCTCACCCTGTTTAAACTAACTGGCACTCTCTCCTCTCACCCTTGTTTAAACTCACGAGCACTCTTACCTCTCGCCGTTGTTTAAACTCACTGGCACTCTCCCCTCTCGCGCCTCTTTAAACACACTGGCACTGTTCCCCTCACGCACTTTAAACTCTCACAGGTACTCTCCCCTCTCACGCTCTTTAAACGTTCACTGGCACTCTCCCCTCTCGTCCCTGTTTAAACTTACTGGCCTTCTACCCTCTCGTGCCTCTTTAAACTCACTGGCACTCTCCCCTCTCGCCCTTGTTTAAACTCACTGGCACACGCCCCTGTTTAAACTCTCAGTGGCACTCTCCCCTCTCGCCCCTGTTTAAACTCACTGGCATTCTCCCTTCTCGTGCCTCTTTAAACTCATTGGCACTCTCCCCTCTCGCCCCTGTTTAAACTCACTGGCATTCTCCCCTCTCACCCCTGTTTAAACTCACTGGCACTCTCCCCTCTCGCACCTGTTTAAACTTTCACTGGCACTCTCCCCTCTCATGCCTCTTTAAACTCACTGGCACTCTGCCCTATTGCGCCTGTTTATATTCTCACTGGCACTCTCCCCTCTCACGCCTCCTTAAACTCACTGGCACTCTCCCCTCTCATGCCTCTTTAAACTCACTGGCACTCGCCCCTCTCCTGCCTGCTTAAACTCTCACTGGCAAGCTCCCCTCTCGCACCTCTTTAAACTCACTGGCACCCTCCCCTCTCGTGCACTTTAAACTCTCACTGGCACTCCACCCTCTCGCCCCTGTTTAAACTCTCACTGGCACCCTCCCCTCTCCTGCCTGCTTAAACTCTCACTGGCACTCCACCCTCTTGCCCCTGTTTAAACTCTCACTGGCACTCCACCCTCTCGCCCCTGTTTAAACTCACTGGCACCCTCCCCTCTCCTGCCTGCTTAAACTCTCACTGGCAAGCTCCGATCTCGCGCCTCTTTAAACTCACTGGCATTCTCTCCTCTCAGCCCTGTTTAAACTCACTGGTACACACACCTGTCACCACTGTTTAAACACACTGGCATTCTCCCCTCTCGCACCTGTTTAAACTCTGACTGGCACTCTCCCCTCTCACCACTGTTTAAACTCACTGGCACTCTCCCCTCTCTCACCTTGTTAAACTCTCACTGGCACTCTCCCCTCTCGCGCCTCTTTAAACTCTCACTGGCACTCTCCCTACTCGCGCCTCTTTAAACTCCCACTGGCACTCTCCCTACTCGCGCCTCTTTAAACTCTCACTGGCACTCTCCCCTCTCGCCCCTGTTTAAACTCTCACTGGCACTCTCCTCTCTCGCCACTGTTTAAACTCTCACTGGCACTCTCCTCTCTCGCCACTGTTTAAACTCTCACTGGCACTCTCCTCTCTCGCCACTGTTTAAACTCTCACTGGCACTCTCCTCTCTCACCACTGTTTAAACTCTCACTGGCACTCTCCTCTCTCACCACTGTTTAAACTCTCACTGGCACTCTCCTCTCGTGCCACGTTGAAATCTCACTGGCACTCTCCCCTCTTGCGACTCGTTAAACTCTGACTGGCACTCTCCCATCTCACGCATGTTTAAACTCACTGGCACTGTCCCATCTCATGGTCTTTAAAATTACTGGCACTCACCCCTCATGCTCTTTAAACTCTCACTGGCACTCTCCCCTCTCACCCCTGTTTAAGCTCTCACTGGTACTCTCCCCTCTTGCACCTGTTTAAACTCACTGGCACTCTCCACTTTCACCCCTTTTTAAACTCTCACTGGCACTCTCCCCTCTCACCCCTGTTAAAACTCACTGGCACACGCCCATGTTGCGCCTCCTTAAACTCACTGGCAGTCTCCCCTCTTGCGCTTGTTTAATCGCACTGGCACGCTCTCCTCTCGCACCGCTTTAAACTCACTGGCCCACTCCCCTCTTGTGCTTGTTTAGTCGCACTGGCACTCTCCCCTCTCGCGCCCGTTTAAGCTCTCACTGGCACTCTCCCCTCTCGCACCTGTTTAAACCCTCACTGGCACTCTCCCCTCTCGCCTCTGTTTAAACTCTCACTGTCACTCTCCCCTCTCGCCCCTGTTTAAACTTAATGGCACTCTCCCCTCTCACTCCTGTTCAAACTCACTGGCATTCTCCCCTCTCGCATCTGTTTAAGCTCTCACTGGCACTTGCTCCTCTCGCGCCTCTTTAAACTCTGACTGGCACTCTCTCCTCTCACAGTCTTTGAAATTACTGGCAGTCTCCCCCTCACGCTCTTTAACCTCTCACTGGCACACTCCCCTCTCACCCCTGTTAAAACGCACTGGCACACGCCCATGTTGCGCCTCCTTAAACTCACTGGCACTCTCCCCTCTCGCACCGCTTTAAACTCACTGGCCCACTCCCCTCTTTTGCTTGTTTAATCGCACTGGCACTCTCCCCTCTCACGCCCGTTTAAACTCTCACTGGCACTCTCCGATCTCGTGCCTCTTTAAACTCACTGGCACTTTTCCCTGTCAACACTGTTTAAACTCACTGGCATTCTCCCCTCTCCCACCTGTTTAAGCTCTCACTGGCACTCTCCCCTCTCGCGCCTCCTTAAACTCTGACTGGCACTCTCTCCTCTCACGCCGCGTTAAAACCTCACTGGCACTTGCGCCCCTCGCGCCTCTTTAAACTCACTGGCACACTCCCCTCTCACAGTCTTTGAAATTACTGGCACTCTACCCCTCACGCTCTTTAAACACTCACTGGCACTCTCGCCTCTCACCCCTGTTTAAACTCACTGGCACTCTCTCCTCTCATGCCTCTTTAAACTCACTGGCACACTCCCCTCTCACCACTGTTTAAACTCTCACTGGCACTCTCCCCTCTCACCCCTGTTTAAACTCACTGGCTCTCTCCCCTCTCATGCCTCTTTAAACTCACTGGCAGTCTCCCCTCTTGCGCTTGTTTAATCGCACTGGCACTCTCTCCTCTCGCACCGCTTTAAACTCACTGGCCCACTCCCCTCTTGTTCTTGTTTAATCGCACTGGCACACTCCCCTCTCACAGTCTTTGAAATCACTGGCATTCTACCCCTCACGCTCTTTAAACTCTCACTGGCACTCTCCCCTCTCGCCCCTGTTTAAACTCACTGGCACTCTCCCCTCTCATGCCTCTTTAAACTCACTGGCACACTCCCCTCTCACCACTGTTTAAACTCTCACTGGCACTCTCCCCTCTCACCCCTGTTTAAACTCACTGGCTCTCTCCCCTCTCATGCCTCTTTAAACTCACTGGCAGTCTCCCCTCTTGCGCTTGTTTAATCGCACTGGCACTCTCCCCTCTCACGCCCGTTTAAACTCTCACTGGCAGTCTCCGATCTCGCGCCTCTTTAAACTCACTGGCACTGTTCCATGTCACCACTGTTTAAACTCACTGGCATTCTCCCCTCTCGCCCTGTTTAAACTCTCGACGGCACTCTCCCCTCTCGCCCTGTTTAAACGCTCACTGGGACTCTCGCCTCTCACCACTGTTCAAACTCACTGGCATTGTCCCCCTCACGCTCTTTAATCTCTCACTGGCACACTCCCCTCTCGTGCCTGCTTAAACTCTCACTGACACTCTCCTCTCTCGCCCCTGCTTAAACTCACTGGCACTCTCCCCTCTCACCCCTGTTAAAATGCACTGGCACTCTCCCCTCTTGCACCTCCTTAAACTCACTGGCCCTCTCCTATCGCTCCTGTTTAAACTCACTGGCGCTCTCCCCTCTCACCCCTGTTTAAACTCTCACTGGCACTCTCCCCTCTCACACCTGTTTAAACTCACTGGCACTGTCCCCCTCACGCTCTTTAAACTCTCACAGGTACTCTACCCTCTCGCACCTGTTTAAACTTTCACTGGCACTCTCCCCTCTCGCCCCTGTTTAAACTCACTGGCACTCTCCCCTCTCGCCCCTGTTTAAACTCACTGGCACTCTTCCCTCTCGCCCCTGTTTAAACTCACTGGTACTCTCCCCTCTCGCCCTGTTTAAACTCTCGACGGCACTCTCCCCTCTCGCCCTGTTTAAACGCTCACTGGGACTCTCGCCTCTCACCATTGTTCAAACTCACTGGCATTGTCCCCCTCACGCTCTTTAATCTCTCACTGGCACACTCCCCTCTCGTGCCTGCTTAAACTCTCACTGACACTCTCCTCTCTCGCCCCTGCTTAAACTCACTGGCACTCTCCCCTCTCACCCCTGTTAAAATGCACTGGCACTCTCTCCTCTCACCCCTGTTAAGATGCACTGGCACTCTCCCCTCTTGCACCTCCTTAAACTCACTGGCCCTCTCCTCTCGCACCTGTTTAAACTCTCACTGGCACCCTCTCCTATCGCTCCTGTTTAAACTCACTGACACTCTCCCCACTCGCCCTGGTTAAACTCTCACTGGGAGTCTCCCCAACCAACCCTGTTTAAACTCTCACTGGCACTCTCCCCTCTCACGCTCTTTAAACTCTTACATGCACCCTCTCCTCTCGCTCCTGTTTAAACTCTCACTGGCACTCTCCCCTCTCACCCCTGTTTAAACTCTCACTGGCACTCTCCCCTCTCACCCCTGTTTAAACTCACTGGCACTGTCCCCCTCACGCTCTTTCAACTCTCACAGGTACTCTACCCTATCGTACCTGTTTAAACTCTCACTGGCACTTTCCCCTCTCGCAACTGTTAAAAACTCACTGGCACAGTCCCCATCACGCTCTTGAAACTCTCACTGGTACTCGCCCCCCTCACGCTCTTTAAACTCTCACTGGCACTCTCCCCTCTCATCACTGTTTAAACTCACTGGCACGCTCCCCTCTCGTCCCTGTTTAAACTCTCACTGGCATTCTCCCTCCTCGCCCCTTTTTAAACTCACTGGCACTCTCCCCTCTTGTGCTTCTTTAAACTCTCACTAGCACTCTCACCTCTTGCCCCTGTTTAAACTCTCACTGGCATCTCTCGCCTTTTACCCCTGTTTAAACACACACTGGCACTCTCCCCTCTCGCCCCTCTTTAAACTCATTGGCCCACTCCCCTCTTGCACTTGTTTAAACTCACTGGCACGCTTCCCTCTTGCGCCTCTTTAAACTCTCACTGGCACTCTCAACTCTCGTGCATCTTTAAACTCACTGGCCCACTCCCCTCTTGCACTTGTTTAAACTCACTGGCACTCTCCCCTCTCGCACCTGTTTAAACTCACTGGCACTCTCCCCTCTCACCCCTCTTTAAATTCACTGGCACTCTCCCCTCTTGCCCCTGTTTAAACTCTCGCTGGCACTTTTGATTTCTCGACCCTGTTTAAACTTTCACTGGCACTCTCCCCTCTTGTCCCTGTTTAAACTCTCGCTGGCAGTCTCGATTTCTCGACCCTGTTTAAACTCTCACTGGCACTCTCCCCTCTCGCCCCTGTTTAAATTCACTGGCCCTCTCCCCTCTTGCAACTGTTTAAACTCTCATTGGCACTCTCCCCTCTTGTGCTTCTTTATACTCTCACTGGCGCTCTCCCCTCTCACCCCTGTTTGAACTCACTGGCACTCTTCCCTGTTTCAACTCACTGGCACTCTCCACTCTTGCAGTTGTTTAAACTCTCAGTGACACTCTCCCCTCTCGCGCCTCTTAAAATCTCACTGGCACTCTCCCCTCTCGCCCCTGTTTGAACTCTCACTGGCATTGTACCCTCTCGCTCCTGTTTAACCTGTCACTGGCACTCTCACCTCTTGAGCCTCGTTAAACTCTCACTGGCACTCTCTCCTCTCGCACCTGTTTAAACTCACTGGCATTGTCTCCGTCACTCTCTTTAAACTCCCACTAGTACTGTCCCCTCTCATGCTTTTTAAACCCTCACTGGCACTCTCCCCTCTTGCCCCTCTTTAAACTCACTGGCACTCTCCCCTCTCGCACCTCTTTAAACTCACTGGTACTCTCCCCTCTCGCACCTGTTTAAACTCACTGGCCCACTCCCCTCTTGCGCTTGTTTAATCTCACTGGCACTCTCCCCTCTCGTACCTCTTTAAACTGATTGGCATTCTCTCCTTTCACCCATGTTTAAACTCACTGGCTCTCTCCTCTCTTGCAAATGTTTAACTTCACTGGCACTCTCCCCTCTCGCCCCTGTTGAAACTCTCACTGGCACTCTCCCCTCTCATTCCTGTTTAAACTCACTGGCACTCACCCCTCTCGCACTTGTTTAAACTCACTGGCACTGTCCCCTCTCAGCCCTGTTTAAATTCACTGGCACTTTCCACTCTCGCCATTTTTTAAACTTACTGGCACTCTGCCCTCTCACCCCTCTTTAAACTCACAGGCCCTCTCCCCTTTTGCAACTGTTTAAACTCTCATTGGTACTATCCCTTCTTGTGCTTCTTTAAACTCTCACTGGCACTTTCACCTCTCGAACCTGTTTAAACTCACTGGCACTCTCCCCTGTTTCAACTCACTGGCACTCTCCCCTCTCGAGCTTCTTTAAAATCTCACTGGCACTCTCCCCTCTCGTGCCTATTTAAAATCTTAGTGGCACTCTCCCCTCTCGCGCCGCTTTAATCTCTCACTGGCACTCTCCCCTCTCGCGCCTCTTTAATCTCTCACTGGCACTCTCCCCTCTCGCCCCTGTTTGATCTCTCACTGGCACTGTACCCTCTCGCCCCTGTTTAAACTCACTGGCACTCTCTCCTCTCGCACCTGTTTAAACTCACTGGCATTGTCTCCGTCACGCTCTTTAAACTCCCACTAGTACTGTCCCCTCTCCTGCTTTTTAAACCCTCACTGGCACTCTCCCCTCTCGCCCCTCTTTAAACCCTCACTGGCACTCTCCCCTCTCGCCACTGTTTAAACTCACTGGCACTCTCCCCTCTCGCACCTCTTTAAACTCACTGGCACTCTCCCATCTCGCACCTGTTTAAACTCACGGGCACACTCCCCTCTTGCGCTTGTTTAATCTCACTGGCACTCTCCCCTCTCGCGCCTCTTTAAACTGGCTGGCAATCTCTCCTCTCACCCATGTTTAAACTCACCCGCTCTCTGCTCTCTTGCACCTGTTTAAATTCACTGGCACTCTCCCCTCTCGCCCCTGTTTGATCTCTCACTGGCACTGTACCCTCTCGCCCCTGTTTAAACTCACTGGCACTCTCTCCTCTCGCACCTGTTTAAACTCACTGGCATTGTCTCCGTCACGCTCTTTAAACTCCCACTAGTACTGTCCCCTCTCATGCTTTTTAAACTCTCACTGGCACTCTCCCCTCTCGCCCCTCTTTAAACTCACTGGCACTCTCCCCTCTCGCCACTGTTTAAACTCACTGGCACTCTCCCCTCTCGCACCTCTTTAAACTCACTGGCACTCTCCCATCTCGCACCTGTTTAAACTCACGGGCACACTCCCCTCTTGCGCTTGTTTAATCTCACTGGCACTCTCCCATCTCGCGCCTCTTTAAACTGGCTGGCAATCTCTCCTCTCACCCATGTTTAAACTCACTCGCTCTCTGCTCTCTTGCACCTGTTTAAATTCACTGGCACTCTCCCCTCTCGCCCCTGTTGAAACTCTCACTGGCAGTCTCCCCTCTTGCCCCTCTTTAAACTCACTGGCACTCTCCCCTCTCGCCCCTGTTTAAACTCTCACTGGCACTGTCCCCTTTCACCCCTGTTTAAACTCACTGGCTCTCTTCCCTCTTGAACCTGCTTAAACTCACTGGCACTCTCCCCTCTTGCCCTTGTTTAAACTCTCACTTGTTCTCTCTCCTCTCGCCCTTGTTTAAACTCACTGGCTCTCTTCCCTCTTGCAACTGTTTAAACTCTCATTGGCACTCTCCCCTCTTGTGCTTCTTTAAAATCTCATTGGCACCCTCCCCTCTCACCCCTGTTTAAACTCACTGGCACTGTCCCCTCTTGCGCCTCGTTAAAATCTCACTGGCACTGTCCCCTCTTGCGCCTCTTTAAAATCTCACTGGCACTCTCCCCTCTCGCGCCTCTTTAATCTCTCACTGGCACTCTCCCCTCTCGCCCCTGTTTGAACTCTCACAGGCACTCTCTCCTCTCGCACCTGTTTAAACTCACTGGCACTATCGCCTCTCGCCTCTGTTTAAACTCACTGGCATTGTCTCGGTCACGCTCTTTAAACTCCCACTAGTACTGTCCCCTCTCATGCTTTTTAAACTCTCACTGGCACTCTCCCCTCTTGCCCCTCTTTAAACTCTCACTGGCACTCTCCCCTCTCACGCTTCTTTAAACTCACTGGCACTCTCCCCTCTCGCGCCTCTTTAAACTCACCGGCATTCTCCCCTCTCGCACCTGTTTAAGCTCACTGGCACTCTCCCCTCTCGCGCCTCTTTAAACTCACGGGCATTCTCCCCTCTCGCACCTGTTTAAACTCACTGGCCCACTCCCCTCTTGTGCTTGTTTAATCTCACTGGCACTCTCCCCTCTCGCACCACTTTAAACTGGCTGGCAATGTCTCCTCTCACACTTGTTTAAACTCACTGGCACTGTCCCCTCTCGGCCCTGTTTAAATTCACTGGAACTCTCCCATCTCGCCCCTTTTTAAACTTACTGGCACTCTGCCCTCTCAGCCCTCTTTAAACTCACTGGCCCTCTCCCCTCTTGCAACTGTTTAAACCCTCATTGGCACGCTCCCCTCTTGTGCTTCTTTAAACTCTCACTGGCACTGTCCCGTCTCGCCCCTGTTTGAACTCTCACTGGCAATCTCCCCTGTTTAAACTCACTGGCAATCTCCCCTCTCGCCCCTGTTTAAACTCTCATTGGCACTCTCCCCTCTCGCGCCTCTTTAAAATCTCACTGGTACTCTCCCGTCTCGCGCCTCTTTCATCTCTCACTGGCACACTCCCCTCTCGCCCCTGTTTGATCTCTCACTGGCACTGTACCCTCTCGCACCTGTTTAAACTCACTGGTACTGTCCCCTCTCCTGCTTTTTAAACCCTCTCTGGCACTCTCCCTTCTCGCGCCTCTTTAATCTCTCACTAGCACTCTCCTCTCTCGCTCCTGTTGAAACTCTCACTGGCACTCTCTCCTCTCGCCCCTGTTGAAACTCTCTCTGGCACTCTCCTATCTCGCCCCTGTTTAAACTCTAACTGGCACTCTCCCCTCTCATTCCTGTTTAAACTCACTGGCACTCACCCCTCTCTCACTTGTTTAAACTCACTGGCACTGTCCCCCCTCGCACTTGTTTAAACTCACTGGCACTGTCCCCTCTCGGCCCTTTTTAAATTCACTGGAACTCTCCCATCTCGCCCCTTTGTAAACTTACTGGCACTCTGCCCTCTCAGCCCTCTTTAAACTCACTGGCACTCTCCCCTCTCACCACTGTTTCAACTCACTGGCCCTCTCCCCTCTTGCAACTGTTTAAACCCTCATTGGCACGCTCCCCTCTTGTGCTTCTTTAAACTCTCACTGGCACTGTCCCGTCTCGCCCCTGTTTGAACTCTCACTGGCAATCTCCCCTGTTTAAACTCACTGGCAATCTCCCCTCTCGCCCCTGTTTGAACTCTCATTGGCACTCTCCCCTCTCGTGCCTCTTTAAAATCTCACTGGTACTCTCCCCTCTCGCGCCTCTTTCGTCTCTCACTGGCACACTCCCCTCTCGCCCCTGTTTGATCTCTCACTGGCACTGTACCCTCTCGCACATGTTTAAATTGTCACTGGCACTCTCTCCTCTCGCCCCTCTTTAAACCCTCACTGGCACTCTCCCCTCTTGCCCCTCTTTAAACTCTCACTGGCACTCTCCCCTCTCGCGCTTCTTTAAATTCACTGGCACTCTCCCCTCTCGCCCTTTTTTAAACTTACTGGCACTCTGCCCTCTCACCCCTCTTTAAACTCACTGGCCCTCTCCCCTCTTGCAACTGTTTAAACTCTCATTGGCACTATCCCTTCTTGTGCTTCTTTAAACTCTCACTGGCTCTTTCGCCTCTCGAACGTGTTTAAACTCACTGGCACTCTCCCCTGTTTCAACTCACTGGCACTCTCCCCTCTCGCGCTTCTTTAAAATCTCACTGGCACTCTCCCCTCTCGTGCCTATTTAAAATCTCACTGGCACTCTCCCCTCTCGCGCCTCTTTAATCTCTCACTGGCACTCTCCCCTCTTGCACCTCTTTAAACTGATTGGCATTCTCTCCTCTCACCCATGTTAAAACTCACTGGCTCTCTCCTCTCTTGCAACTGTTTAAACCCTCATTGGCATGCTCCCCTCTTGTGCTTCTTTAAACTCTCATTGGCACTATCCCGTCTCGCCCCTGTTTGAACTCTCACTGGCACTCTCCCCTGTTTACACTCACTGGCAATCTCCCCTCTCGCCCCTGTTTAAACTCTCATTGGCACTCTCCCCTCTCGCGACTCTTTAAAATCTCACTGGTACTCTCCCGTCTCGCACCTCTTTCATCTCTCACTGGCACACTCCCCTCTCGCCCCTGTTTGATCTCTCACTGGCACTGTACCCTCTCGCTCCTGTTTAAACTCTCACTGGCACTCTCTCCTCTCGCGCCTCTTTAAGCTGATTGGCATTCTCTCCTCTCACCCATGTTTAAACTCACTGGCTCTCTCCTCTCTTGCACCTGTTTATATTCACTGGCACTCTCCCCTCTCGCCCCTGTTGAAACTCTCACTGGCACTCTCCCCTCTCGCCCCTGTTTAAAATCTAACTGGCACTCTCCCCTCTCATTCCTGTTTAAACTCACTGGCACTCACCCCTCTCGCACTTGTTTAAACTCACTGGCGCTGTCCCCTCTCGGCCCTGTTTAAATTCACTGGAACTCTCCCATCTCGCCCCTTTTTAAACTTACTGGCACTCTGCCCTCTCAGCCCTCTTTAAACTCACTGGCACTCTCCCCTCTCACCACTGTTTCAACTCACTGGCCCTTTCCCCTCTTGCAACTGTTTAAACCCTCATTGGCACGCTCCCCTCTTGTGCTTCTTTAAACTCTCACTGGCACTGTCCCGTCTCGCCCCTGTTTGAACTCTCACTGGCAATCTCCCCTGTTTAAACTCACTGGCAATCTCCCCTCTCGCCCCTGTTTAAACTCTCATTGGCACTCTCCCCTCTCGCGCCTCTTTAAAATCTCACTGGTACTCTCCCGTCTCGCGCCTCTTTCATCTCTCACTGGCACACTCCCCTCTCGCCCCTGTTTGATCTCTCACTGGCACACTCTCCTCTCGCACCTGTTTAAACTCACTGGCATTGTCTCTGTCACGCTCTTTAAACTCCCACTAGTACTGTCCCCTCTCCTGCTTTTTAAACTCTTAATGGCACTCTCCCCTCTTGCCCCTCTTTAAACTCACTGGCACTCTCCCCTCTCGCGGTTCTTTAAACTCACTGGCACTCTCCCCTCTCGCGCCTCTTTAAACTCACTGGCACTCTCCCCTCTCGCACCTGTTTAAACTCACTGGCAGTCTCCCCTCTCGCACCTGTTTAAACTCACTGGACCACTCCCCTCTTGTGCTTGTTTAATCTCACTGGCACTCTCCCCTCTTGCACCTCTTTAAACTGATTGGCATTCTCTCCTCTCACCCATGTTTAAACTCACTGGCTCTCTCCTCTCTTGCACCTGTTTATATTCACTGGCACTCTCCCCTCTCGCCCCTGTTGAAACTCTCACTGGCACTCTCCCCTCTCGCCCCTGTTTAAACTCTAACTGGCACTCTCCCCTCTCATTCCTGTTTAAACTCACTGGCACTCACCCCTCTCTCACTTGTTTAAACTCACTGGCACTGTCCCCCCTCGCACTTGTTTAAACTCACTGGCACTGTCCCCTCTTGGCCCTGTTTAAATTCACTGGAACTCTCCCATCTCGCCCCTTTTTAAACTTACTGGCACTCTGCCCTCTCAGCCCTCTTTAAACTCACTGGCACTCTCCCCTCTCACCACTGTTTCAACTCACTGGCCCTCTCCCCTCTTGCAACTGTTTAAACCCTCATTGGCACGCTCCCGTCTTGTGCTTCTTTAAACTCTCACTGGCACTGTCCCGTCTCGCCCCTGTTTGAACTCTCACTGGCAATCTCCCCTGTTTAAACTCACTGGCAATCTCCCCTCTCGCCCCTGTTTAAACTCTCATTGGCACTCTCCCCTCTCGCGCCTCTTTAAAATCTCACTGATACTCTCCCCTCTCGCGCCTCTTTCGTCTCTCACTGGCACCCTCCCCTCTCGCCCCTGTTTGATCTCTCACTGGCACTGTACCCTCTCGCACCTGTTTAAACTGTCACTGGCACTCTCTCCTCTCGCCCCTCTTTAAACCCTCACTGGCACTCTCCCCTCTTGCCCCTCTTTAAACCCTCACTGGCACTCTCCCCTCTTGCCCCTCTTTAAACTCTCACTGGCACTCTCCCCTCTCGCGCTTCTTTAAACTCACTGGCACTCACCCCTCTCGCACTTGTTTAAACTCTCTGGCACTCTCCCCTCTCAGCCCTGTTTAAATTCACTGGCACTCTCCCCTCTCGCCCTTTTTTAAACTTACTGGCATCTGCCCTCTCACCCCTCTTTAAACTCATTGGCCCTCTCCCCTCTTGCAACTGTTTAAACTCTCATTGGCACTATCCCTTCTTGTGCTTCTTTAAACTCTCACTGGCACTTTCGCCTCTCGAACCTGTTTAAACTCAATGGCACTCTCCCCTGTTTCAACTCACTGGCACTCTCCCCTCTCTCGCTTCTTTAAAATCTCACTGGCACTCTCCCCTCTCGTGCCTATTTAAAATCTCACTGGCACTCTCCCCTCTCGCGCCTCTTTAATCTCTCACTGGCACTCTCCCCTCTAGCACCTCTTTAAACTGATTGGCATTCTCTCCTCTCACCCATGTTTAAACTCACTGGCTCTCTCCTCTCTTGCACCTGTTTATATTCACTGGCACTCTCCCCTCTCGCCCCTGTTTAAACTCTAACTGGAACTCTCCCCTCTCGCCCCTGTTTAAACTCTAACTGGAACTCTCCCCTCTCATTTCTGTTTAAACTCACTGGCACTCACCCCTCTCGCACTTGTTTAAACTCACTGGCACTGTCCCCTCTCGGCCCTGTTTAAATTCACTGGGACTCTCCCATCTCGCCCCTTTGTAAACTTACTGGCACTCTGCCCTCTCAGCCCTCTTTAAACTCACTGGCACTCTCCCCTCTCACCACTGTTTCAACTCACTGGCCCTCTCCCCTCTTGCAACTGTTTAAACCCTCATTGGCACGCTCCCCTCTTGTGCTTCTTTAAACTCTCACTGGCACTGTCCCGTCTCGCCCCTGTTTGAACTCTCACTGGCAATCTCCCCTGTTTAAACTCACTGGCAATCTCCCCTCTCGCCCCTGTTTAAACTCTCATTGGCACTCTCCCCTCTCGCGCCTCTTTAAAATCTCACTGATACTCTCCCTTCTCGCGCCTCTTTCGTCTCTCACTGGCACACTCCCCTCTCGCCCCTGTTTGATCTCTCACTGGCACTGTACCCTCTCGCACCTGTTTAAACTCTCACTGGCACTCTCTCCTCTCGCCCCTCTTTAAACCCTCACTGGCACTCTCCCCTCTTGCCCCTCTTTAAACCCTCACTGGCACTCTCCCCTCTTGCCCCTCTTTAAACTCTCACTGGCACTCTCCCCTCTCGCGCTTCTTTAAACTCACTGGCACTCACCCCTCTCGCACTTGTTTAAACTCACTGGCACTCTCCCCTCTCAGCCCTGTTTAAATTCACTGGCACTCTCCCCTCTCGCCCTTTTTTAAACTTACTGGCACTCTGCCCTCTCACCCCTCTTTAAACTCACTGGCCCTCTCCCCTCTTGCAACTGTTTAAACTCTCATTGGCACTATCCCTTCTTGTGCTTCTTTAAACTTTCACTGGCACTTTCGCCTCTCGAACCTGTTTAAACTCACTGGCACTCTCCCCTGTTTCAACTCACTGGCACTCTCCCCTCTCGCGCTTCTTTAAAATCTCACTGGCACTCTCCCCTCTCGTGCCTATTTAAAATCTTAGTGGCACTCTCCCCTCTCGCGCCGCTTTAATCTCTCACTGGCACTCTCCCCCCTTGCACCTCTTTAAACTGATTGGCATTCTCTCCTCTCACCCATGTTAAAACTCACTGGCTCTCTCCTCTCTTGCACCTGTTTATATTCACTGGCACTCTCCCCTCTCGCCCCTGTTGAAACTCTCACTGGCACTCTCCCCTCTCGCCCCTGTTTAAACTCTAACTGGCACTCTCCCCTCTCATTCCTGTTTAAACTCACTGGCACTCACCCCTCTCGCGCTTGTTTAAACTCTCATTGGCACTCTCTCCTCTCGCGCCTCTTTAAAATCTCACTGGTACTCTCCCGTCTCGCGCCTCTTTCATCTCTCACTGGCACACTCCCCTCTCGCCCCTGTTTGATCTCTCACTGGCACACTCTCCTCTCGCACCTGTTTAAACTCACTGGCATTGTCTCCGTCACGATCTTTAAACTCCCACTAGTACTGTCCCCTCTCCTGCTTTTTAAACTCTTACTGGCACTCTCCCCTCTTGCCCCTCTTTAAACTCACTGGCACTCTCCCCTCTCGCGGTTCTTTAAACTCACTGGCACTCTCCCCTCTCGCGCCTCTTTAAACTCACTGGCACTCTCCCCTCTCGCACCTGTTTAAACTCACTGGCAGTCTCCCCTCTCGCACCTGTTTAAACTCACTGGCCCACTCCCCTCTTGTGCTTGTTTAATCTCACTGGCACTCTCCCCTCTTGCACCTCTTTAAACTGATTGGCATTCTCTCCTCTCACCCATGTTTAAACTCACTGGCTCTCTCCTCTCTTGCACCTGTTTATATTCACTGGCACTCTCCCCTCTCGCCCCTGTTGAAACTCTCACTGGCACTCTCCCCTCTCGCCCCTGTTTAAAATCTAACTGGCACTCTCCCCTCTCATTCCTGTTTAAACTCACTGGCACTCACCCCTCTCTCACTTGTTTAAACTCACTGGCACTGTCCCCCCTCGCACTTGTTTAAACTCACTGGCACTGTCCCCTCTTGGCCCTGTTTAAATTCACTGGAACTCTCCCATCTCGCCCCTTTTTAAACTTACTGGCACTCTGCCCTCTCAGCCCTCTTTAAACTCACTGGCACTCTCCCCTCTCACCACTGTTTCAACTCACTGGCCCTCTCCCCTCTTGCAACTGTTTAAACCCTCATTGGCACGTTCCCGTCTTGTGCTTCTTTAAACTCTCACTGGCACTGTCCCGTCTCGCCCCTGTTTGAACTCTCACTGGCAATCTCCCCTGTTTAAACTCACTGGCAATCTCCCCTCTCGCCCCTGTTTAAACTCTGATTGGCACTCTCCCCTCTCGCGCCTCTTTAAAATCTCACTGATACTCTCCCCTCTCGCGCCTCTTTCGTCTCTCACTGGCACACTCCCCTCTCGCCCCTGTTTGATCTCTCACTGGCACTGTACCCTCTCGCACCTGTTTAAACTCTCACTGGCACTCTCTCCTCTCGCCCCTCTTTAAACCCTCACTGGCACTCTCCCCTCTTGCCCCTCTTTAAACCCTCACTGGCACTCTCCCCTCTTGCCCCTCTTTAAACTCTCACTGGCACTCTCCCCTCTCGCGCTTCTTTAAACTCACTGGCACTCACCCCTCTCGCACTTGTTTAAACTCTCTGGCACTCTCCCCTCTCAGCCCTGTTTAAATTCACTGGCACTCTCCCCTCTCGCCCTTTTTTAAACTTACTGGCATCTGCCCTCTCACCCCTCTTTAAACTCACTGGCCCTCTCCCCTCTTGCAACTGTTTAAACTCTCATTGGCACTATCCCTTCTTGTGCTTCTTTAAACTCTCACTGGCACTTTCGCCTCTCGAACCTGTTTAAACTCAATGGCACTCTCCCCTGTTTCAACTCACTGGCACTCTCCCCTCTCTCGCTTCTTTAAAATCTCACTGGCACTCTCCCCTCTCGTGCCTATTTAAAATCTCACTGGCACTCTCCCCTCTTGCGCCTCTTTAATCTCTCACTGGCACTCTCCCCTCTAGCACCTCTTTAAACTGATTGGCATTCTCTCCTCTCACCCATGTTTAAACTCACTGGCTCTCTCCTCTCTTGCACCTGTTTATATTCACTGGCACTCTCCCCTCTCGCCCCTGTTTAAACTCTAACTGGAACTCTCCCCTCTCGCCCCTGTTTAAACTCTAACTGGAACTCTCCCCTCTCATTTCTGTTTAAACTCACTGGCACTCACCCCTCTCGCACTTGTTTAAACTCACTGGCACTGTCCCCTCTCGGCCCTGTTTAAATTCACTGGGACTCTCCCATCTCGCCCCTTTGTAAACTTACTGGCACTCTGCCCTCTCAGCCCTCTTTAAACTCACTGGCACTCTCCCCTCTCACCACTGTTTCAACTCACTGGCCCTCTCCCCTCTTGCAACTGTTTAAACCCTCATTGGCACGCTCCCCTCTTGTGCTTCTTTAAACTCTCACTGGCACTGTCCCGTCTCGCCCCTGTTTGAACTCTCACTGGCAATCTCCCCTGTTTAAACTCACTGGCAATCTCCCCTCTCGCCCCTGTTTAAACTCTCATTGGCACTCTCCCCTCTCGCGCCTCTTTAAAATCTCACTGATACTCTCCCATCTCGCGCCTCTTTCGTCTCTCACTGGCACACTCCACTCTCGACCCTGTTTGATCTCTCACTGGCACTGTACCCTCTCGCACCTGTTTAAACTCTCACTGGCACTCTCTCCTCTCGCCCCTCTTTAAACCCTCACTGGCACTCTCCCCTCTTGCCCCTCTTTAAACCCTCACTGGCACTCTCCCCTCTTGCCCCTCTTTAAACTCTCACTGGCACTCTCCCCTCTCGCGCTTCTTTAAACTCACTGGCACTCACCCCTCTCGCACTTGTTTAAACTCTCTGGCACTCTCCCCTCTCAGCCCTGTTTAAATTCACTGGCACTCTCCCCTCTCGCCCTTTTTTAAACTTACTGGCACTCTGCCCTCTCACCCCTCTTTAAACTCACTGGCCCTCTCCCCTCTTGCAACTGTTTAAACTCTCATTGGCACTATCCCTTCTTGTGCTTCTTTAAACTTTCACTGGCACTTTCGCCTCTCGAACCTGTTTAAACTCACTGGCACTCTCCCCTGTTTCAACTCACTGGCACTCTCCCCTCTCGCGCTTCTTTAAAATCTCACTGGCACTCTCCCCTCTCGTGCCTATTTAAAATCTTAGTGGCACTCTCCCCTCTCGCGCCGCTTTAATCTCTCACTGGCACTCTCCCCCCTTGCACCTCTTTAAACTGATTGGCATTCTCTCCTCTCACCCATGTTAAAACTCACTGGCTCTCTCCTCTCTTGCACCTGTTTATATTCACTGGCACTCTCCCCTCTCGCCCCTGTTGAAACTCTCACTGGCACTCTCCCCTCTCGCCCCTGTTTAAACTCTAACTGGCACTCTCCCCTCTCATTCCTGTTTAAACTCACTGGCACTCACCCCTCTCGCGCTTGTTTAAACTCTCATTGGCACTCTCCCCTCTCGCGCCTCTTTAAAATCTCACTGGTACTCTCCCGTCTCGCGCCTCTTTCATCTCTCACTGGCACACTCTCCTCTCGCCCCTGTTTGATCTCTCACTGGCACACTCTCCTCTCGCACCTGTTTAAACTCACTGGCATTGTCTCCGTCACGCTCTTTAAACTCCCACAAGTACTGTCCCCTCTCCTGCTTTTTAAACTCTTACTGGCACTCTCCCCTCTTGCCCCTCTTTAAACTCACTGGCACTCTCCCCTCTCGCGGTTCTTTAAACTCACTGGCACTCACCCCTCTCGCACTTGTTTAAACTCTCTGTCACTCTCCCCTCTCAGCCCTGTTTAAATTCACTGGCACTCTCCCCTCTCGCCCTTTTTTAAACTTACTGGCACTCTGCCCTCTCACCCCTCTTTAAACTCACTGGCCCTCTCCCCTCTTGCAACTGTTTAAACTCTCATTGGCACTATCCCTTCTTGTGCTTCTTTAAACTCTCACTGGCACTTTCGCCTCTCGAACCTGTTTAAACTCAATGGCACTCTCCCCTGTTTCAACTCACTGGCACTCTCCCCTCTCGCGCTTCTTTAAAATCTCACTGGCACTCTCCCCTCTCGTGCCTATTTAAAATCTCACTGGCACTCTCCCCTCTCGCGCCTCTTTAATCTCTCACTGGCACTCTCCCCTCTAGCACCTCTTTAAACTGATTGGCATTCTCTCCTCTCACCCATGTTTAAACTCACTGGCTCTCTCCTCTCTTGCACCTGTTTATATTCACTGGCACTCTCCCCTCTCGCCCCTGTTGAAACTCTCACTGGCACTCTCCCCTCTCGCCCCTGTTTAAACTCTAACTGGAACTCTCCCCTCTCATTTCTGTTTAAACTCACTGGCACTCACCCCTCTCGCACTTGTTTAAACTCACTGGCACTGTCCCCTCTCGGCCCTGTTTAAATTCACTGGGACTCTCCCATCTCGCCCCTTTGTAAACTTACTGGCACTCTGCCCTCTCAGCCCTCTTTAAACTCACTGGCACTCTCCCCTCTCACCACTGTTTCAACTCACTGGCCCTCTCCCCTCTTGCAACTGTTTAAACCCTCATTGGCACGCTCCCCTCTTGTGCTTCTTTAAACTCTCACTGGCACTGTCCCGTCTCGCCCCTGTTTGAACTCTCACTGGCAATCTCCCCTGTTTAAACTCACTGGCAATCTCCCCTCTCGCCCCTGTTTAAACTCTCATTGGCACTCTCCCCTCTCGCGCCTCTTTAAAATCTCACTGGTACTCTCCCGTCTCGCGCCTCTTTCATCTCTCACTGGCACACTCCCCTCTCGCCCCTGTTTGATCTCTCACTGGCACACTCTCCTCTCGCACCTGTTTAAACTCACTGGCATTGTCTCCGTCACGCTCTTTAAACTCCCACTAGTACTGTCCCCTCTCCTGCTTTTTAAACTCTTACTGGCACTCTCCCCTCTTGCCCCTCTTTAAACTCACTGGCACTCTCCCCTCTCGCGGTTCTTTAAACTCACTGGCACTCTCCCCTCTCGCGCCTCTTTAAACTCACTGGCACTCTCCCCTCTCGCACCTGTTTAAACTCACTGGCAGTCTCCCCTCTCGCACCTGTTTAAACTCACTGGCCCACTCCCCTCTTGTGCTTGTTTAATCTCACTGGCACTCTCCCCTCTTGCACCTCTTTAAACTGATTGGCATTCTCTCCTCTCACCCATGTTTAAACTCACTGGCTCTCTCCTCTCTTGCACCTGTTTATATTCACTGGCACTCTCCCCTCTCGCCCCTGTTGAAACTCTCACTGGCACTCTCCCCTCTCGCCCCTGTTTAAACTCTAACTGGCACTCTCCCCTCTCATTCCTGTTTAAACTCACTGGCACTCACCCCTCTCTCACTTGTTTAAACTCACTGGCACTGTCCCCCCTCGCACTTGTTTAAACTCACTGGCACTGTCCCCTCTTGGCCCTGTTTAAATTCACTGGAACTCTCCCATCTTGCCCCTTTTTAAACTTACTGGCACTCTGCCGTCTCAGCCCTCTTTAAACTCACTGGCACTCTCCCCTCTCACCACTGTTTCAACTCACTGGCCCTCTCCCCTCTTGCAACTGTTTAAACCCTCATTGGCACGCTCCCCTCTTGTGCTTCTTTAAACTCTCACTGGCACTGTCCCGTCTCGCCCCTGTTTGAACTCTCACTGGCAATCTCCCCTGTTTAAACTCACTGGCAATCTCCCCTCTCGCCCCTGTTTAAACTCTGATTGGCACTCTCCCCTCTCGCGCCTCTTTAAAATCTCACTGATACTCTCCCCTCTCGCGCCTCTTTCGTCTCTCACTGGCACACTCCCCTCTCGCCCCTGTTTGATCTCTCACTGGCACTGTACCCTCTCGCACCTGTTTAAACTGTCACTGGCACTCTCTCCTCTCGCCCCTCTTTAAACCCTCACTGGCACTCTCCCCTCTTGCCCCTCTTTAAACCCTCACTGGCACTCTCCCCTCTTGCCCCTCTTTAAACTCTCACTGGCACTCTCCCCTCTCGCGCTTCTTTAAACTCACTGGCACTCACCCCTCTCGCACTTGTTTAAACTCTCTGGCACTCTCCCCTCTCAGCCCTGTTTAAATTCACTGGCACTCTCCCCTCTCGCCCTTTTTTAAACTTACTGGCATCTGCCCTCTCACCCCTCTTTAAACTCACTGGCCCTCTCCCCTCTTGCAACTGTTTAAACTCTCATTGGCACTATCCCTTCTTGTGCTTCTTTAAACTCTCACTGGCACTTTCGCCTCTCGAACCTGTTTAAACTCACTGGCACTCTCCCCTGTTTCAACTCACTGGCACTCTCCCCTCTCGCGCTTCTTTAAAATCTCACTGGCACTCTCCCCTCTCGTGCCTATTTAAAATCTCACTGGCACTCTCCCCTCTCGCGCCTCTTTAATCTCTCACTGGCACTCTCCCCTCTAGCACCTCTTTAAACTGATTGGCATTCTCTCCTCTCACCCATGTTTAAACTCACTGGCTCTCTCCTCTCTTGCACCTGTTTATATTCACTGGCACTCTCCCCTCTCGCCCCTGTTTAAACTCTAACTGGAACTCTCCCCTCTCGCCCCTGTTTAAACTCTAACTGGAACTCTCCCCTCTCATTTCTGTTTAAACTCACTGGCACTCACCCCTCTCGCACTTGTTTAAACTCGCTGGCACTGTCCCCTCTCGGCCCTGTTTAAATTCACTGGGACTCTCCCATCTCGCCCCTTTGTAAACTTACTGGCACTCTGCCCTCTCAGCCCTCTTTAAACTCACTGGCACTCTCCCCTCTCACCACTGTTTCAACTCACTGGCCCTCTCCCCTCTTGCAACTGTTTAAACCCTCATTGGCACGCTCCCCTCTTGTGCTTCTTTAAACTCTCACTGGCACTGTCCCGTCTCGCCCCTGTTTGAACTCTCACTGGCAATCTCCCCTGTTTAAACTCACTGGCAATCTCCCCTCTCGCCCCTGTTTATACTCTCATTGGCACTCTCCCCTCTCGCGCCTCTTTAAAATCTCACTGATACTCTCCCTTCTCGCGCCTCTTTCGTCTCTCACTGGCACACTCCCCTCTCGCCCCTGTTTGATCTCTCACTGGCACTGTACCCTCTCGCACCTGTTTAAACTCTCACTGGCACTCTCTCCTCTCGCCCCTCTTTAAACCCTCACTGGCACTCTCCCCTCTTGCCCCTCTTTAAACCCTCACTGGCACTCTCCCCTCTTGCCCCTCTTTAAACTCTCACTGGCACTCTCCCCTCTCGCGCTTCTTTAAACTCACTGGCACTCACCCCTCTCGCACTTGTTTAAACTCTCTGGCACTCTCCCCTCTCAGCCCTGTTTAAATTCACTGGCACTCTCCCCTCTCGCCCTTTTTTAAACTTACTGGCACTCTGCCCTCTCACCCCTCTTTAAACTCACTGGCCCTCTCCCCTCTTGCAACTGTTTAAACTCTCATTGGCACTATCCCTTCTTGTGCTTCTTTAAACTTTCACTGGCACTTTCGCCTCTCGAACCTGTTTAAACTCACTGGCACTCTCCCCTGTTTCAACTCACTGGCACTCTCCCCTCTCGCGCTTCTTTAAAATCTCACTGGCACTCTCCCCTCTCGTGCCTATTTAAAATCTTAGTGGCACTCTCCCCTCTCGCGCCGCTTTAATCTCTCACTGGCACTCTCCCCCCTTGCACCTCTTTAAACTGATTGGCATTCTCTCCTCTCACCCATGTTAAAACTCACTGGCTCTCTCCTCTCTTGCACCTGTTTATATTCACTGGCACTCTCCCCTCTCGCCCCTGTTTAAACTCTAACTGGAACTCTCCCCTCTCGCCCCTGTTTAAACTCTAACTGGAACTCTCCCCTCTCATTTCTGTTTAAACTCACTGGCACTCACCCCTCTCGCACTTGTTTAAACTCACTGGCACTGTCCCCTCTCGGCCCTGTTTAAATTCACTGGGACTCTCCCATCTCGCCCCTTTGTAAACTTACTGGCACTCTGCCCTCTCAGCCCTCTTTAAACTCACTGGCACTCTCCCCTCTCACCACTGTTTCAACTCACTGGCCCTCTCCCCTCTTGCAACTGTTTAAACCCTCATTGGCACGCTCCCCTCTTGTGCTTCTTTAAACTCTCACTGGCACTGTCCCGTCTCGCCCCTGTTTGAACTCTCACTGGCAATCTCCCCTGTTTAAACTCACTGGCAATCTCCCCTCTCGCCCCTGTTTAAACTCTCATTGGCACTCTCCCCTCTCGCGCCTCTTTAAAATCTCACTGATACTCTCCCTTCTCGCGCCTCTTTCGTCTCTCACTGGCACACTCCCCTCTCGCCCCTGTTTGATCTCTCACTGGCACTGTACCCTCTCGCACCTGTTTAAACTCTCACTGGCACTCTCTCCTCTCGCCCCTCTTTAAACCCTCACTGGAACTCTCCCCTCTTGCCCCTCTTTAAACCCTCACTGGCACTCTCCCCTCTTGCCCCTCTTTAAACTCTCACTGGCACTCTCCCCTCTCGCGCTTCTTTAAACTCACTGGCACTCACCCCTCTCGCACTTGTTTAAACTCTCTGGCACTCTCCCCTCTCAGCCCTGTTTAAATTCACTGGCACTCTCCCCTCTCACCCTTTTTTAAACTTACTGGCACTCTGCCCTCTCACCCCTCTTTAAACTCACTGGCCCTCTCCCCTCTTGCAACTGTTTAAACTCTCATTGGCACTATCCCTTCTTGTGCTTCTTTAAACTCTCACTGGCACTTTCGCCTCTCGAACCTGTTTAAACTCACTGGCACTCTCCCCTGTTTCAACTCACTGGCACTCTCCCCTCTCGCGCTTCTTTAAAATCTCACTGGCACTCTCCCCTCTCGTGCCTATTTAAAATCTTAGTGGCACTCTCCCCTCTCGCGCCGCTTTAATCTCTCACTGGCACTCTCCCCCCTTGCACCTCTTTAAACTGATTGGCATTCTCTCCTCTCACCCATGTTAAAACTCACTGGCTCTCTCCTCTCTTGCACCTGTTTATATTCACTGGCACTCTCCCCTCTCGCCCCTGTTGAAACTCTCACTGGCACTCTCCCCTCTCGCCACTGTTTAAACTCTAACTGGCACTCTCCCCTCTCATTCCTGTTTAAACTCACTGGCACTCACCCCTCTCGCGCTTGTTTAAACTCACTGGCACTGTCCCCTCTCGGCCCTGTTTAAGTTCACTGGAACTCTCCCATCTCGCCCCTTTTTAAACTTACTGGCACTCTGCCCTCTCAGTCCTCTTTAAACTCACTGGCACTCTCCCCTCTCACCACTGTTTCAACTCACTGGCCCTCTCCCCTCTTGCAACTGTTTAAACTCTCATTGGCACACTCCCGTCTTGTGCTTCTTTAACCTCTCACTGGCACTGTCCCGTCTCGCCCCTGTTTGAACTCTCACTGGCAATCTCTCCTGTTTAAACTCACTGGCAATCTCACCTCTCGCCCCTGTTTAAACTCTCATTGGCACTCTCCCCTCTCGCGTCTCTTTAAAATCTCACTGGTACTCTCCCGTCTCGCGCCTCTTTCATCTCTCACTGGCACACTCCCCTCTCGCCCCTGTTTGATCTCTCACTGGCACTCTCTCCTCTCGCACCTGTTTAAACTCACTGGCATTGTCTCGGTCATGCTCTTTAAACTCCCACTAGTACTGTCCCCTCTCATGCTTTTTAAACCCTCACTGGCACTCTCCCCTCTCGCGCTTCTTTAAACTCACTGGCACTCTCCCCTCTCGCGCTTCTTTAAACTCACTGGCACTCTCCCCTCTCGCGCCTCTTTAAACTCACGGGCATTCTCCCCTCTCACACCTGTTTAAACTCACTGGCCCACTCCCCTCTTGTGCTTGTTTAATCTCACTGGCACTCTCCCCTCTTTCACCTCTTTAAACTGATTGGCATTCTCTCCTCTCACCCATGTTTAAACTCACTGGCTCTCTCCTCTCTTGCACCTGTTTATATTCACTGGCACTCTCCCCTCTCGCCCCTGTTGAAACTCTCACTGGCACTCTCCCCTCTCATTCCTGTTTAAATTCAATGGCATTCTCCCCTCTCATTCCTGTTTAAACTCACTGGCACTCACCCCTCTCTCACTTGTTTAAACTCACTGGCACTGTCCCCTCTCGCACTTGTTTAAACTCACTGGCACTGTCCCCTCTCGGCCCTGTTTAAATTCACTGGAACTCTCCCATCTCGCCCCTTTTTAAACTTACTGGCACTCTGCCCTCTCAGCCCTCTTTAAACTCACTGGCACTCTCCCCTCTCACCACGTTTTCAACTCACTGGCCCTCTCCCCTCTTGCAACTGTTTAAACCCTCATTGGCACGCTCCCCTCTTGTGCTTCTTTAAACTCTCACTGGCACTGTCCCGTCTCGCCCCTGTTTGAACTCTCACTGGCAATCTCCCCTGTTTAAACTCACTGGCAATCTCCCCTCTCGCCCCTGTTTAAACTCTCATTGGCACTCTCCCCTCTCGCGCCTCTTTAAAATCTCACTGGTACTCTCCACTCTCGCGCCTCTTTCGTCTCTCACTGGCACACTCCCCTCTCGCCCCTGTTTGATCTCTCACTGGCACTGTACCCTCTCGCTCCTGTTTAAACCCTCACTGGCACTCTCTCCTCTCGCTCCTGTTTAAACTCACTGGCATTGTCTCCGTCATGCTCTTTAAACTCCCACTAGTACTGTCCCCTCTCCTGCTTTTTAAACCCTCACTGGCACTCTCCCCTCTTGCCCCTCTTTAAACCCTCACTGGTACTCTCCCCTCTTGCCCCTCTTTAAACTCTCACTGGCACTCTCCCCTCTCGAGCTTCTTTAAACTCACTGGCACTCACCCCTCTCGCACTTGTTTAAACTCACTGGCACTGTCCCCTCTCAGCCCTGTTTAAATTCACTGGCACTCTCCCCTCTCGCCCTTTTTTAAACTTACTGGCACTCTGCCCTCTCACCCCTCTTTAACCTCACTGGCCCTCTCCCCTCTTGCAACTGTTTAAACTCTCATTGACACTATCCCTTCTTGTGCTTCTTTAAACTCTCACTGGCACTTTCGCCTCTCGAACCTATTTAAACTCACTGGCACTCTCCCCTGTTTCAACTCACTGGCACTCTCCCCTCTCGTGCTTCTTTAAAATCTCACTGGCACTCTCCCCTCTCGTGCCTATTTAAAATCTTAGTGGCACTCTCCCCTCTCGCGCCACTTTAATCTCTCACTGGCACTCTCCCCTCTCGCCCCTGTTTGATCTCTCACTGGCACTCTCCCCTCTCGCGCTTCTTTAAAATCTCACTGGCACTCTCCCCTCTCGTGCCTATTTAAAATCTTAGTGGCACTCTCCCCTCTCGCGCCTCTTTAATCTCTCACTGCCCCTGTACCCTCTCGCTCCTGTTTAACCTGTCACTGGCACTCTCCCCTCTCGCCCCTCTTTAAACTCACTGGCACTCTCCCCTCTCGCCACTGTTTAAACTCACTGGCACTCTCCCCTCTCGCACCTCTTTAAACTCACTAACACTCTCCCATCTCGCACCTGTTTAAACTCACAGGCACTCTCCCCTCTTGCGCTTGTTTAAACTCACTGGCACTCTCCCCTCTCGCGCCTCTTTAAACTGGCTGGCAATCTCTCCTCTCACCCATGTTTAAACTCACTCGCTCTCTGCTCTCTTGCACCTGTTTAAATTCACTGGCACTCTCCCCTCTCGCCCCTGTTGAAACTCTCACTGGCAGTCTCCCCTCTTGCCCCTCTTTAAACTCACTGGCACTCTCCCCTCTCGCCCCTGTTTAAACTCTCACTGGCACTGTCCCCTTTCACCCCTGTTTAAACTCACTGGCTCTCTTCCCTCTTGAACCTGCTTAAACTCAGTGGCACTCTCCCCTCTTGCCCTTGTTTAAACTCTCACTTGTTCTCTCTCCTCTCGCCCTTGTTTAAACTCACTGGCTCTCTTCCCTCTTGCAACTGTTTAAACTCTCATTGGCACTCTCCCCTCTTGTGCTTCTTTAAAATCTCATTTGCACCCTCCCCTCTCACCCCTGTTTAAACTCACTGGCACTGTCCCCTCTTGCGCCTCGTTAAAATCTCACTGGCACTGTCCCCTCTCGCGCCTCTTTAAAATCTCACTGGCACTCTCCCCTCTCACGCCTCTTTAATCTCTCACTGGCACTCTCCCCTCTCGCCCCTGTTTGATCTCTCACTGGCACTGTACCCTCTCGCTCCTGTTTAAACTGTCACTGGCACTCTCACATCTTGCGCCTCGTTAAACTCTCACAGGCACTCTCTCCTCTCGCACCTGTTTAAACTCACTGGCATTATCGCCTCTCGCCCCTGTTTAAACTCACTGGCATTGTCTCGGTCACGATCTTTAAACTCCCACTAGTACTGTCCCCTCTCATGCTTTTTAAACTTTCACTGGCACTCTCCCCTCTTGCCCCTCTTTAAACTCTCACTGGCGCTCTCCCCTCTCGCGCTTCTTTAAACTCACTGGCACTCTCCCCTCTCGCGCTTCTTTAAACTCACTGGCACTCTCCCCTCTCGCGCCTCTTTAAACTCACGGGCATTCTCCCCTCTCACCACTGTTTAAACTCACTGGCATTCTCCCCTCTCGCGCCTCTTTAAACTCACGGGCATTCTCCCCTCTCGCACCTGTTTAAACTCACTGGCCCACTCCCCTCTTGTGCTTGTTTAATCTCACTGGCACTCTCCCCTCTTGCACCTCTTTAAACTGATTGGCATTCTCTCCTCTCACCCATGTTTAAACTCACTGGCTCTCTCCTCTCTTGCACCTGTTTATATTCACTGGCACTCTCCCCTCTCGCCCCTGTTGAAACTCTCACTGGCACTCTCCCCTCTCGCCCCTGTTTAAATTCTAACTGGAACTCTCCCCTCTCATTCCTGTTTAAACTCACTGGCACTCACCCCTCTCGCACTTGTTTAAACTCACTGGCACTGTCCCCTCTCGGCCCTGTTTAAATTCACTGGAACTCTCCCATCTCGCCCCTTTTTAAACTTACTGGCACTCTGCCCTCTCAGCCCTCTTTAAACTCACTAGCACTCTCCCCTCTCACCACTGTTTCAACTCACTGGCCCTCTCCCCTCTTGCAACTGTTTAAACTCTCATTGGCACGCTCCCCTCTTGTGCTTCTTTAAACTCTCACTGGCACTGTCCCGTCTCGCCCCTGTTTGAACTCTCACTGGCAATCTCCCCTGTTTAAACTCACTGGCAATCTCCCCTCTCGCCCCTGTTTAAACTCTCATTGGCACTCTCCCCTCTCACGCCTCTTTAAAATCTCACTGGTACTCTCCCGTCTCGCGCCTCTTTCATCTCTCACTGGCACACTCCCCTCTCGCCCCTGTTTGATCTCTCACTGGCACAATCCCCTCTCGCCCCTGTTTGATCTCTCACTGGCACTGTACCCTCTCGCTCCTGTTTAAACTCTCACTGGCATTGTCTCCGTTACGCTCTTTAAACTCCCACTAGTACTTTCCCCTCTCATGCTTTTTAAACTCTCACTGGCACTCTACCCTCTTGCCCCTCTTTAAACTCTCACTGGCACTCTCCCCTCTCGCGCTTCTTTAAACTCACTGGCATTCTCCCCTCTCGCGCTTCTTTAAACTCACTGGCATTCTCCCCTCTCGCGCCTCTTTAAACTCACGGGCATTCGCCCCTCTCGCACCTCTTTAAACTCACTGGCATTCTCCCCTCTCGCACCTGTTTAAACTCACTGGCACTCTCCCCTCTTGTGCTTGTTTAATCTCACTGGCACTCTCCCCTCTCGCGCCTCTTTCATCTCTCACTGGCACACTCCCCTCTCGCCCCTTTTTGATCTCTCACTGGCACTGTACCCTCTCGCTCCTGTTTAAACTCTCACTGGCACTCTCTCCTCTCGCACCTGTTTAAACTCACTGGGATTGTCTCCGTCATGCTCTTTAAACTCCCACTAGTACTGTCCCCTCTCCTGCTTTTTAAACCCTCACTGGCACTCTCCCCTCTTGCCCCTCTTTAAACCCTCACTGGCACTCTCCCCTCTTGCCCCTCTTTAAACTCTCACTGGTGCTCTCCCCTCTCGCGCTTCTTTAAACTCACTGGCACTCTCCCCTCTCGCGCTTCTTTAAACTCACTGGCACTCTCCGCTCTCGCCACTGTTTAAACTCACAGGCACTCTCCCCTCTTGCCCCTCTTTAAACTCTCACTGGCACTCTCCCCTCTTGCACCTCTTTAAACTCTCACTGGTACTCTCCTCTCTCGCCACTGTTTAAACTCACAGGCACTCTCCCCTCTTGCCCCTCTTTAAACTCTCACTGGCACTCTCCCCTCTCGCCCCTGTTGAAACTCTCACTGGCACTCTCCCCTCTCGCCCCTGTTTAAACTCTAACTGGCACTCTCCCCTCTCATTCCTGTTTAAACTCACTGGCACTCACCCCTCTCGCACTTGTTTAAACTCACTGGCACTGTCCCCTCTCAGCCCTGTTTAAATTCACTGGAACTCTCCCATCTCGCCCCTTTTTAAACTTACTGGCACTCTGCCCTCTCAGCCCTCTTTAAACTCACTGGCACTCTCCCCTCTCACACTGTTTCAACTCACTGGCCCTCTCCCCTCTTGCAACTGTTTAAACTCTCATTGGCACGCTCCCCTCTTCTGCATCTTTAAACTCTCACTGGCACTGTCCCGTCTCGCCCCTGTTTGAACTCTCACTGACAATCTCCCCTGTTTAAACTCACTGGCAATCTCCCCTCTCGCCCCTGTTTAAACTCTCATTGGCACTCTCCCCTCTCGCGCCTCTTTAAAATCTCACTGGTACTCTCCCCTCTCACACCTGTTTGATCTCTCACTGGCACTCTCTCCTCTCGCACCTGTTTAAACTCACTGGCACTATCCCCTCTCGCCCCTGTTTAAGCTCACTGACATTGTCTCCGTCACACTCTTTAAACTCCCACTGGCACTGTCCCCTCTCCTGCTTTTTAAACTCTCACTGGCACTCTCCCCTCTTGCCCCTCTTTAAACTCTCACTGGCACTCTCCCCTCTCGCGCTTCTTTAAACTCACTGGCACTCTCCCCTCTCGCACCTCTTTAAACTCACGGGCACTCTCCCCTCTCGCACCTGTTTAAACTCACTGGCACTCTCCCCTCTCGCACCTGTTTAAACTCAGTGGCACTCTCCCCTCTTGCGCTTCTTTAAACTCACGGGCATTCTCCCCTCTCGCACCTGTTTAAACTCACTGGCATTCTCCCCTCTCGCACCTGTTTAAACTCACTGGCCCACTCCCCTCTTGCGCTTTTTTAATCTCACTGGCACTCTCCCCTCTCGTACCTCTTTAAACTGATTGGCACTCTCCCCTCTCGCGCCTCTTTAAACTGATTGGCATTCTCTCCTCTCACCCATGTTTTAACTCACTGGCTCTCTCCCCTCTCGCCCCTGTTGAAACTCTCACTGGCACTCTCCCCTTTCACCCCTGTTTAAACTCACTCGCTCTCTTCCCTCTGGAACCTGCTTAAACTCACTGGCACTTTCCCCTCTTGCCCTTGCTTAAACTCTCACTTGTTCTCTCTCCTCTCGCCCCTGTTTAAGCTCACTGGCACTCTCCCCTCTTGCAACTGTTTAAACTCTCACTGGCACTCTCCCCTCTCGCACCTCTTTAAACTCACTGGCACTATCGCCTCTCGCCCCTGTTTAAACTCATTGGCATTGTCTCGGTCACGCTCTTTAAACTCCCACTAGTACTGTCCCCTCTCATGCTTTTTAAACTCTCACTGGCACTCTCCCCTCTCGCGCTTCTTTAAACTCACTGGCACTCTCGCGCTTCTTTAAACTCACTGGCACTCTCCCCTCTCGCTCCTCTTTAAACTCACGGGCATTCTCCCCTCTCGCACCTGTTTAAACTCACTGGCATTCTCCCCTCTCGCGCCTCTTTAAACTCACGGGCATTCTCCCCTCTCGCACCTGTTTAAACTCACTGGCCCACTCCCCTCTTGTGCTTGTTTAATCTCACTGGCACTCTCCCCTCTTGCACCTCTTTAAACTGATTGGCATTCTCTCCTCTCACCCATGTTTAAACTCACTGGCTCTCTCCTCTCTTGCACCTGTTTATATTCACTGGCACTCTCCCCTCTCACCCCTGTTGAAACTCTCACTGGCACTCTCCCCTCTCGCCCCTGTTTAAACTCTAACTGGCACTCTCCCCTCTCATTCCTGTTTAAACTGACTGCCACTCATCCCTTTCACACTTGTTTAAACTCACTGGCACTGTCCCCTCTCAGCCCTGTTTAAACTCACTGGCACTCTCCCCTCTCACCACTGTTTCAACTCACTGGCCCTCTCCCCTCTTGCAACTGTTTAAACTCTCATTGGCACTCTACCCTCTTGTGCTTCTTTAAACTCTCACTGGCACTGTCCCGTCTCGCCCCTGTTTGAACTCTCACTGGCACTCTCCCCTCTCGCACCTCTTTAAGCTCACGGGCCCACTCCCCTCTCGCCACTGTTTAAACTCACGGGCATTCTCCCTTCTCGCACCTGTTTAAACTCACTGGCCCACTCCCCTCTTGCGCTTGTTTAATCTCACTGGCACTCTCCCCTCTCGCGCCTCTTTAAACTGATTGGCATTCTCCCCTCTCACCCATGTTTTAACTCACTGGCTCTCTCCTCTCTTGCACCTGTTTAAATTCACTGGCACTCTCCCCTCTCGCCCCTGTTGAAACTCTCACTGGCACTCTCCCCTCTCGCCCCTGTTTAAACTCTCACTGGCACTCTCCCCTTTCACCCCTGTTTAAACTCACTCGCTCTCTTCCCTCTGGAACCTGCTTAAACTCACTGGCACTTTCCCCTCTTGCCCTTGCTTAAACTCTCACTTGTTCTCTCTCCTCTCGCTCCTGTTTAAGCTCACTGGCACTCTCCCCTCTTGCAACTGTTTAAACTCTCACTGGCACTCTCCCCTCTCGCACCTCTTTAAACTCACTGGCATTCTCCCCTCTCGCACCTGTTTAAACTCACTGGCCCACTCCCCTCCTGCGCTTGTTTGATCTCACTGGCACTCTCCCCTCTCGCGCCTCTTTAAACTGGCTGGCAATCTCTCCTCTCACCCATGTTTAAACTCACTGGCTCTCTGCTCTCTTGCACCTGTTTAAATTCACTGGCACTCTCCCCTCTCGCCCCTGTTGAAACTCTCACTGGCAGTCTCCCCTCTTGCCCCTCTTTAAACTCACTGGCACTCTCCCCTCTCGCCCCTGTTTAAACTCTCACTGGAATGTCCCCTTTCACCCCTGTTTAAACTCACTGGCTCTCTTCCCTCTTGAACCTGCTTAAACTCACTGGCACTGTCCCCTCTTGCGCCTCGTTAAAATCTCACTGGCACTGTCCCCTCTCGCGCCTCTTTAAAATCTCACTGGCACTCTCCCCTCTTGCGCCTCTTTAATCTCTCACTGGCACTTTCCCCTCTCGCCCCTGTTTAAACTCTCACTGGCACTCTCCCCTTTCACCCCTGTTTAAACTCACTCGCTCTCTTCCCTCTGGAACCTGCTTAAACTCACTGGCACTTTCCCCTCTTGCCCTTGTTTAAACTCTCACTTGTTCTCTCTCCTCTCGCCCCTGTTTAAGCTCCCTGGCACTCTGCCCTCTTGCAACTGTTTAAACTCTCACTGGCACTCTCCCCTCTCGCACCTCTTTAAACTCACTGGCATTCTCCCCTCTCACACCTGTTTAAATTCACTGGCCCGCTCACCTCCTGCGCTTGTTTAATCTCACTGGCACTCTCCCCTCTTGCGCCCTTTTAAACTGGCTGGCAATCTCTCCTCTCACCCATGTTTAAACTCACTGGCTCTCTCCCCTCTCGCCCCTGTTTAAACTCTCACTGGCACTGTCCCCTTTCACCCCTGTTTAAACTCACTGGCTCTCTTCCCTTTTGAACCTGCTTAAACTCAGTGGCACTCTCCCCTCTTGCCCTTGTTTAAACTCTCACTTGTTCTCTCTCCTCTCGCCCTTGTTTAAACTCACTAGCTCTCTTCCCTCTTGCAATTGTTTAAACTCTCATTGGCACTCTCCCCTCTTGTGCTTCTTTAAAATCTCATTGGCACCCTCCCCTCTCACCCCTGTTTAAACTCTCACTGGCACTGTACCCTCTCGCTCCTGTTTAAACTGTCACTCGCACTCTCACCTCTTGCGCCTCGTTAAACTCTCACTGGCAATCTCTCCTCTCGCACCTGTTTAAACTCTCACTGGCACTCTCCCCTCTCGCGCTTCTTTAAACTCACTGGCACTCTCCCCTCTCGCCCCTGTTTAAACTCTCACTGGCACTGTCCCCTTTCACCCCTGTTTAAACTCACTGGCTCTCTTCCCTCTTGAACCTGCTTAAACTCACTGGCACTCTCCCCTCTTGCCCTTGTTTAAACTCTCACTTGTTCTCTCTCCTCTCGCCCTTGTTTAAACTCACTGGCTCTCTTCCCTCTTGCAATTGTTTAAACTCTCATTGGCACTCTCCCCTCTTGTGCTTCTTTAAAATCTCATTGGCACCCTCCCCTCTCACCCCTGTTTAAACTCTCACTGGCACTGTACCCTCTCGCTCCTGTTTAAACTGTCACTGGCACTCTCACCTCTCGCACCTGTTTAAACTCTCACTGGCACTCTCCCCTCTCGTGCTTCTTTAAACTCACTGGCACTCTCCCCTCTCGCCCCTTTCAACTCACTGGCACTCTCCCCTCTCGCCCCTGTTTAAACTCTCATTGGGACTCTCCCCTCTCGCGCCTCTTTAATCTCTCACTGGCACTCTCCCCTCTCGCCACTGTTTGAACTCTCACTGGCACTCTCCCCTCTCGCACCTGTTTAAACCCTCACTGGCACTATCCCTTCTCGCACCTGCTTAAACCCTCACTGGCACTATCCCCTCTCGCCCCTGTTTAAACTCACTGGCATTGTCTCCGTCAAGCTCTTTAAACTCCCATTAGTACTGTCCCCTCTCCTGCTTTTTAAACTCTCACTGGCACTCTCCCCTCTTGCCCCTCTTTAAACTCTCATTGGCACTCTCCCCTCTCACGCTTCTTTAAACTCACTGGCTCTCTCCTCTCTTGCACCTGTTTAAATTCACTGGCACTCTCCCCTCTCGCCCCTGTTGAAACTCTCACTGGCACTCTCCCCTCTCATTCCTGTTTAAACTCACTGGCACTCACCCATCTCTCACTTGTTTAAACTCACAGGCACTGTCCCCTCTCGGCCCTGTTTAAATTCACTGGCACTCTCCCCTCTCACCTCTGTTTAAACTGCCTGGCACTCTGCCCTCTCAGCCCTCTTTAAACTCACTGGCACTCTCCCCTCTCACCACTGTTTCAACTCACTGGCCCTCTCCCCTCTTGCAACTTTTTAAACTCTCAATGGCACGCTCCCCTCTTGTGCTTCTTTAAACTCTCACAGGCACCCTGCCCTCTCACCCCTGTTTAAACTCACTGGCACTCTCCCCTGTTTGAACTCACTGGCACTCTCCCCTGTTTAAACTCACTGGCACTCTCCACTGTTTCAACTCACTAGCACTCTCCCTTCTCGCGCCTCTTTAAAATTTCACTGGCACTCTCCCCTGTTTAAACTCACTGGCACTCTCCCCTGTTTAAACTCACTGGCACTCTCCACTGTTTCAACTCACTAGCACTCTCCCCTCTCGCGCCTCTTTAAAATCTCACTGGCACTCTCCCCTCTCGCGCCTCTTTAATCTCTCACTGGTACTCTCCCCTTTCGCCACTGTTTGAACTCTCACTGGCACTGTACCCTCTCGCTCCTGTTTAAACTATCACTGGCACTGTCACCTCTTGCGCCTCGTTAAACTCTCACTGGCACTCTCTCCTCTCGCACCTATTTAAATTCACTGGCACTATCCCCTCTCGCCCCGGTTTAAACTCTCACTGGCATTGTTTCCGTCACGCCCTTTAAACTCCCACTAGTACTGTCCCCTCTCATGCTTTTTAAACTCTCACTGGCACTCTCCCCTCTCGCCACTGTTTAAACTCTCACTGGCACTCTCCCCTCTTGCCCCTCTTTAAACTTTGACTGGCACTCTCCCCTCTCGCGCTTCTTTAAACTCACTGGCACTCTCCCCCTCGCACCTCTTTAAACGCACGGGCATTCTCCCCTCTCGCACCTCTTTAAACGCATGGGCATTCTCCCCTCTCGCACCTGTTAAAACTCACTGGCACTCTCCCCGCTTGCACCTCTTTAAACTGATTGGCATTCTCTCCTCTCACCCATGTTTAAACTCACTGGCTCTCTCCTCTCTTGCACCTGTTTAAATTCATTGGCACTCTCCCCTCTCGCCCCTGTTTAAACTCACTGGCACTCTCCACTCTTGCAACTGTTTAAACTCTCATTGGCACTCTCCCCTCTTGTGCTTCTTTAAAATCTCATTGGCACCCTCCCCTCTCACCCCTGTTTAAACTCACTGGCACTGTCCCCTCTCGCGCCTCTTTAATCTCTCACTGGCGCTCTCCCCTCTCGCCCCTGTTTGAACTCTCACTGGCACTGTACCCTATCGCTCCTGTTTAAACTGTCACTGGCACTCTCACCTCTTGCGCCTTGTTAAACTCTCACTGGCACTCTCTCCTCTTGCACCTTTTTAAACTCACTGGCACTATCCCCTCTCGCCCCTCTTTAAGCTCACTGGCATTCTCTCTTCTCACCACTGTTTCAACTCACTGGCCCTCTCCCCTCTTGCAACTGTTTAAACTCACATTGGCACTCTCCCTTCTTGTGCTTCTTTAAACTCTCACAGGCACTGTCCCCTCTCGCCTCTGTTTAAACTCACTGGCACTCTCCCCTGTTTCAACTCACTGGCACTCTCACCTCTTGCGCCTCTTTAAAATCTCACTGGCACTCTCCCCTCTCGTGCCTCTTTAAAATCTCACTGGCACTCTCCCCTCTCGCGCCTCTTTAATCTCTCACTGGCACTCTCCCCTCTCGCCCCTGTTTGAACTCTCACTGGCACTGTAACCTCTCGCTCCTGTTTCAACTCACTGGCACTCTCACCTCTCGCGCCACATTAAAATCTCACTGGCACTCTCCGCTCTCGTGCCTCTTTAAAATCTTACTGGCACTGTCCCCACTCACGCCTCTTTACTCTCTCACTGGCACTCTCTCCTCTAGCGCCTCTTTAATCTCTCAGTGGCACTCTCTCCTCTCGCCCCTGTTCGAACTCTCACTGGCACTGTAAACTCTCGCTCCTCTTTCAGCTGTCACTGGCACTCTCACCTCTTGCGCCTCGTTAAACTCTCACAGGCACTCTCTCCTCTCGCACCTGTTTAAACTCACTGGCATTGTCTCCGTCACGCTCTTTAAACTCCCACCAGTACTGTCCCCTCTCCTGCTTTTTAAACCCTCACTGGCACTCTGCCCTCTTGCCCCTCTTTAAACTCTCACTGGCATTCTCCCCTCTCGCGCTTCTTTAAACTCACTGGCACTCTCCCCTCTCGCGCTTCTTTAAACTCACTGGCATTCTCCCCTCTCGCACCTCTTTAAACTCACTGATCCACTCCCCTCTTGCGCTTGTTTAATCTCACTGGCAATCTCCCCTCTCGCACCTCTTTAAACTGATTGGCATTCTCTCCCCTCACCCATGTTTAAACTCACTGGCTCTCTCCTCTCTTGCCCCTGTTTAAATTCACTGGCACTCTCCCCTCTCGCCCCTGTTTAAACTCACTGGCACTCGCCCTCTCTCACTTGTTTAAACTCACTGATACTGTCCCCTCTCGGCCCTCTTTAAATTCACTGGCACCCTCCCCTCTCGCCCCTGTTTAAAATCTCACTGGCACTCTCCCCTCTCGTGCCTCTTTAATCTCTCACTGGCACTCTCCCCTCTTGCCCCTTTTTGAACTCTCACTGGCACTGTACCCTCTCGCTCCTGTTTAAACTGTCACTGGCCCTCTCCCCTCTTGCAACTGTTTAAACTCTCATTGGCACTCTCCCCTCTTGTGCTTCTTTAAACTCTCACTGGCACTCTCCACTCTCACCCCTGTTTGAACTCATTGGCACTCTCCCCTGTTTCAACTCACTGGCACTCTCCCCTCTCGCACCTCTTTAAAATCTCACTGGCACTCTCAACTCTCGTGCCTCTTTAAAATCTCACTGGCACTCTCCCCTCTCGTGCCTCTTTAATCTCTCACTGGCACTCTCCCCTCTCGTGCCTCTTTAATCTCTCACTGGCACTCTCCCCTCTCGCCCCTGTTTAAACTCTCACTGGCACTATCCCCTCTCGCGTCCGTTTAAACTCATTGGCCTTCTCTCCTCTCACCGATGTTTAAACTCACTGGCTCTCTCCTCTCTTGCACCTGTTTAATTTCACTACACTCCCCCCTCTCGCCCCTGTTTAAACTCTCACCGGCACTCTCCCCACTCATTCCTGTTTAAACTCACTGGCACTCACCCCTCTCGCACTTGTTTAAACTCACTGGCACTCTCCCCTCTCGGCCCTGTTTAAACTCTCACTGGCACTCACCCCTCTCGCACTTGTTTAAACTCACTGGCACTCTCCCCTCTCGCCCCTGTTTAAACTCTCACTGGCACTCTGCACTCTCGCCCCTGTTTAAACTGTCACTGGCACTCCCCCCTCTCGCCCCTGTTTAAACTCTCACTGGCACTCCCCCCTCTCGCCCCTGTTTAAACTCTCAATGGCACTCTCCCCACTCATTCCTGTTTAAACTCACTGGCACTCACCCCTCTCGCACTTGTTTAAACTCACTGGCACTCTCCCCTCTCAGCCCTGTTTAAACTCTCACTGGCACTCACCCCTCTCGCACTTGTTTAAACTCACTGGCACTCTCCCCTCTCGCCCCTGTTTAAACTCTCACTGGCACTCTGCACTCTCGCCCCTGTTTAAACTGTCACTGGCACTCCCCCCTCTCGCCCCTGTTTAAACTCTCACTGGCACTCCCCCCTCTCGCCCTGTTTAAACTCTCACTGGCACTCTCCCCACTCATTCCTGTTTAAACTCACTGGCACTCACCCCTCTCGCACTTGTTTAAACTCACTGGCACTGTCCCCTCTCGGCCCTGTTTAAACTCTCACTGGCACTCTCCCCTCTCGCCCCTCTTTAAACTCTCACTGGCACTCTGCACTCTCGCCCCTGTTTAAACTCTCACTGGCACTCTCCCCTCACGTGCCTCTTTAAATTCTCACTGGCACTCTCCATTTCTCACCCCTGTTTAAACTTTCACTGGCACTCTCCCCTCTCGCCACTGTTTAAACACTCACTGGCACGCTTCCCCTCTCACGCTCTTTAAACTCTCACTGGCACTCGCCCCTGTTTAAACTCTCACTGGCACTCACCCCTTTCACCTCTTTTTAAACTTTCACTGGCACTCTCCCCTCTCGCCACTGTTTAAACGCTCACTGGCACTCTCCCCTCTCATGCTCTTTAAACTGTCACTGGCACTCTCCCTTCTTGCCCCTGCTTAAACTCTCACTGGCACTCTCCCCCTGTTTAAACTCACTGGCACTCTCTCCTCTTGCCCCTCTTTAAACTCTCACTGTCACTCTCCCCTCTCGCGCCTCTTTAATCTCACTGGCACTCTCCCCTCTCGCACCTCTTTAAACTCACTGGCATTCTCCCCTCTCACACCTGTTTAAACTCACTGGCTCTCTCCTCTCTTGCACCTGTTTAAACTCACTGGCACTCACCCCTCTCGCACTTGTTTAAACTCACTGGCACTGTCCCCTCTCGGCCCTGTTTAAATTCACTGGCACTCTCCCCTCTCGCCCCTGTTTAAACTCTCACTGGCACTCTCCCCTCTCTCGCTCTTTAAACTCACTGGCACTCTCCCCTCTCACCCCTGTTCAAACTGCTTGGCACACTTCCCTCTTGCCCCTGTTTAAACTCTCACTGGCACTCTCCCCTCTCGCCCCTCTTTAAACTCTCACTGGCACTCTGCACTCTCGCCCCTGTTTAAACTCTCACTGGCACTCTCCCCTCACGTGCCTCTTTAAATTCTCACTGGCACTCTCCATTTCTCACCCCTGTTTAAACTTTCACTGGCACTCTCCCCTCTCGCCACTGTTTAAACACTCACTGGCACGCTTCCCCTCTCACGCTCTTTAAACTCTCACTGGCACTCGCCCCTGTTTAAACTCTCACTGGCACTCACCCCTTTCACCTCTTTTTAAACTTTCACTGGCACTCTCCCCTCTCGCCACTGTTTAAACGCTCACTGGCACTCTCCCCTCTCATGCTCTTTAAACTGTCACTGGCACTCTCCCTTCTCGCCCCTGCTTAAACTCTCACTGGCACTCTCCCCCTGTTTAAACTCACTGGCACTCTCTCCTCTTGCCCCTCTTTAAACTCTCACTGTCACTCTCCCCTCTCGCGCCTCTTTAATCTCACTGGCACTCTCCCCTCTCGCACCTCTTTAAACTCACTGGCATTCTCCCCTCTCACACCTGTTTAAACTCACTGGCTCTCTCCTCTCTTGCACCTGTTTAAACTCACTGGCACTCACCCCTCTCGCACTTGTTTAAACTCACTGGCACTGTCCCCTCTCGGCCCTGTTTAAATTCACTGGCACTCTCCCCTCTCGCCCCTGTTTAAACTCTCACTGGCACTCTCCCCTCTCTCGCTCTTTAAACTCACTGGCACTCTCCCCTCTCACCCCTGTTCAAACTGCTTGGCACACTTCCCTCTTGCCCCTGTTTAAACTCTCACTGGCACTCTCCCCTCACACTCTTTAAACTCTCACTGACACTCTCCCCTCTCGCCCCTCTTTAAACTCACTGGCACTGTTCTGCTCATGCTCTTTAAACTCTCACTGGCACTCTCCCCTCTTTCTCCTGTTTAAACTCACTGGCACTCTCCCCTTTCGCGCCTCTTGAAACTCTCACTGGCACTCTCCCCTCTTGCCCCTGTTTAAACTCTCACTGGCACTTGAAACTCTCACTGGCACTCTCCCCTCTTGCCCCTGTTTAAACTCACTGGCACTCTCCCCTCTCACTACTGTTTAAACTCACTGGCACTCTCCCCTCTCACCCCTGTTTAAACTCTCACTGGCACTCTCCTCTCTCAACCCTGTTTAAACTCTCACTGGCACTCTCCTCTCTCGCCCCTGTTTAAACTCACTGGCACTCTCCCCTCTCACCCCTGTTTAAACTCTCACTGGCACTCTCCTCTCTCACCCCTGTTTAAACTCTCACTGGCACTCTCCTCTCTCGCCCCTGTTTAAACTCACTGGCACTCTCCCTCTCACCCCTGTTTAAACTCACTGGCACTCTCCCCTCTTGCACCTGTTTAAACTCTCACTGGCACACTCCTCTCTCGCACCTCGTTAAACTCATTGCCAAACCTACATTAATGACCTTGGCATGTGTGTGCAGGATAAAGTTTCAAAATTTGTGAATGATATAAACCATGGCGGCATTGTGATCTGTGAGATTGAAAGAGATAGATTTCAAAGGGACAAAGGCTGGTGGAGTGGGCGGACAGATGAAGTTTAATAAGGAGAGGTGTGAGGTGATTCATTTTGGGAGGAAGGATGTGGAGGGGCAACATTAAATAAAGGGTACAATTCCTAATTGGCTGCAGGGTCAGAGGGAGCTGTCAATTTATGTGCAAAAATTGTTGGTGACGGCTGGGCTGTTGGCGAGCTCAATTAATAAAGGATGCTTCATCCTGGGTTTTATAAATAGGCGTATAGAGTAGTAGAGCAAGGATCTAATGCTCAACCTTAATAAAACACAAGTTCAGAGTCAACTGGGTTATTGTGTCTAATTCTAGGCACCAAGCTCTAGGAAGGCATTAGAGAGAGTGCGGAAAAAATTCTGGGAATGGTTCCAGAGAATAGAGACTTCTAGTTCCATGAATAGATTAACGTATCCGTTCTCCATGGTGATGAGAAGCTTTGATAGAATTACTCAAAACCATGAGGGGTAGGGATGGAGTAGGTAGAGAGAAACCCTTCCCTTTGGCAGGTGGCTTGAGACCCAAAGGGCACCAATTCAAGGTGAATGATAAAGAAACCAAAGGGGGCATCAGCAAAAAGCACGTTTCACACTGAATGATTAGGATACTGAGAGAGTGTGGAGGAGGCAGGTTCAATCATGGCTGTCCAAGGGGAAGTGGATAAGTGTATGAATAGAAAATTATTTGCAGGGCTACAGGGAAAAGGTGGGAGAGTGAGGCGAGCTAAGTTGCACTTGCAAAGAGCTGGCATGAACACTACTGGCCAAATGGCCTACTTTCATTGTGTAACCATACCAATATTTTTAAGAAGTTTAACATTATCCAAGAAAAAGCAGCCCACTTGATTGGCACCCCATCCTACACCTTCAACATTCACACGGTGCATAGCCCACAAGGGGCAGCAGGTGTGTACCATGTACAAGATAGACAGGCAGCAAGTGTACCATGTACAAGATACACAGGCAGCTGGTGTGTACCATGTACAAGATACATAGGCAGCAGGTGTACCATGTACAAGATACACAGGCAGCAGGATACAAGATACACTGGCAGGAGGTGTACCATGTACAAGATACACAGGCAGCAGGTGTACGATGTACAAGATACACAGGCAGCAGGTGTACAATGTACAAGATACACAGGCAGCTGGTGTGTACCATGTACAAGATACACAGGCAGCAAGTGTACCATGTACAAGATACACAGGCAGCTGGTGTGTACCATGTACAATGTACAAGATACACAGGCAGCTGGTGTGTACCATGTACAAGATACACAGGCAGCAGGTGTACCATGTACAAGATACACAGGCAGCAGGATACAAGATACACTGGCAGCAGGTGTACCATGTACAAGATACACAGGAAGCAGGTGTACAATGTACAAGATACACAGGCAGCAGGTGTACCATGTACAAAATACACAGGCAGCAGGTGTAGCATGTAAAAGATACACAGGCAGCAGGTGTACCATGTACAAGATACACAGGCAGCGGTGTGTACCATGTACAAGATACACAGGCAGCAGGTGTACCATGTAAGATACACAGGCAGCTGGTGTGTACCATGTACAAGATACACAGGCAGCAGGTGTACCATGTACAAGATACACAGGCAGCTGGTGTGTACCATGTACAAGATACACAGGCAGCAGGTGTACCATGTACAAGATACACAGGCAGCGGTGTGTACCATGTACAAGATACACAGGCAGCTGGTGTACCATGTACAAGATACACAGGCAGCGGTGTATACCATGTACAAGATAAACAGGCAGCAGGTGTACCATGTACAAGATACACTGGCAGCTGGTGTGTACCATGTACAAGATACACAGGCAGCAGGTTTACCATGTACAAAATACACAGGCAGCAGGTGTACAATGTACAAGATACAGTGGCAGCAAGTGTACCATATACAAGATACACTGGCAGCTGGTGTGTACCATGTACAAGATACACAGGCAGCAGGTGTACCATGTACAAGATACACAGGCAGCAGGATACAAGATACACAGGCAGCAGGTGTACCATGTACAAGATACACAGGCAGCAGGTGTACCATGTACAAGATACACAGGCAGCTGGTGTGTACCATGTACAAGATACACAGGCAGCTGGTGTACCATGTACAAGATACACAGGCAGTAGCTGTACCATGTACAAGATACACAGGCAGCTGGTGTGTACCATGTACAAGATACACAGGCAGCAGGTGTACCCTGTACAAGATACACAGGCAGCTGGTGTGTACCATGTACAAGATACACAGGCAGTAGCTGTACCATGTACAAGATACACAGGCAGCTGGTGTGTACCATGTACAAGATACACAGGCAGCGGTGTGTACCATGTACAAGATACACAGGCAGCGGTGTATACCATGTACAAGATACACAGGCAGCAGGTGTACCATGTACAAGATACACAGGCAGCTGGTGTGTACCATGTACAAGATACACAGGCAGTAGCTGTACCATGTACAAGATACACAGGCAGCTGGTGTGTACCATGTACAAGATACACAGGCAGCGGTGTGTACCATGTACAAGATACACAGGCAGCAGGTGTACCATGTACAAGATACACAGGCAGCGGTGTATACCATGTACAAGATAAACAGGCAGCAGGTGTACCATGTACAAGATACAGAGGCAGCTGGTGTGTACCATGTACAAGATACACAGGCAGCTGGTTTACAATGTACAAGATACACAGGCAGCAGATGTACAATGTACAAGATACAGTGGCAGCAAGTGTACCATGTACAGGATATACTGGCAGCTGGTGTGTACCATGTACAAGATACACAGGCAGCAGGTGTACCATGTACAAGATACACAGGCAGCTGGTGTGTACCATGTACAAGATACACAGCAGCAGGTGTACCATGTACAAGATATACAGGCAGCTGGTGTGTACCATGTACAAGATACACTGGCAGCAGGTGTGTACCATGTACAAGATACACAGGCAGCTGGTGTGTACCATGTACAAGATACACAGGCAGCAGGTGTGTACCATGTACAAGATATACAGGCAGCAGCTGTACCATGTACACGATACACAGGCAGCTGGTGTGTACCATGTACAAGATACACAGGCATCTGGTGTGTACCATGTACAAGATACACTGGCAGCAGGTGTACCACGTACAAGATACACAGGCAGCAGGTGTACCATGTACAAGATACACAGGCAGCTGGTGTGTAACATGTACAAGATACACAGGCAGCAAGTGTACAATGTACAAGATACACAGGCAGCTGGTGTGTACCATGTACAAGATACACAGGCAGCTGGTGTGTACCATGTACAAGATACACAGGCAGCAGGTGTACCATGTACAAGATACACAGGCAGCAGGATACAAGATACACAGGCAGCAGGTGTACCATGTACAAGATACAGTGGCAGCAGGTTTGTAACATGTACAAGATACACAGGCAGCTGGTGTGTACCATGTACAAGATACACAGGCAGCAGGTGTACCATGTACAAGATACACTGGCAGCAGGTGTACCACGTACAAGCTACACAGGCAGCTGGTGTGTACCATGTACAAGATACACAGGCAGCAGGTGTACCATGTACAAGATACACTGGCAGCAGGTGTGTACCATGTACAAGATACACTGGCAGCAGGTGTACCATGTACAAGATACACAGGCAGCAGGATACAAGATACACTGGCAGGAGGTGTACCATGTACAAGATACACAGGCAGCAGGTGTACGATGTACAAGATACACAGGCAGCAGGTGTACAATGTACAAGATACACAGGCAGCTGGTGTGTACCATGTACAAGATACACAGGCAGCAAGTGTACCATGTACAAGATACACAGGCAGCTGGTGTGTACCATGTACAATGTACAAGATACACAGGCAGCTGGTGTGTACCATGTACAAGATACACAGGCAGCAGGTGTACCATGTACAAGATACACAGGCAGCAGGATACAAGATACACTGGCAGCAGGTGTACCATGTACAAGATACACAGGAAGCAGGTGTACAATGTACAAGATACACAGGCAGCAGGTGTACCATGTACAAAATACACAGGCAGCAGGTGTAGCATGTAAAAGATACACAGGCAGCAGGTGTACCATGTACAAGATACACAGGCAGCGGTGTGTACCATGTACAAGATACACAGGCAGCAGGTGTACCATGTAAGATACACAGGCAGCTGGTGTGTACCATGTACAAGATACACAGGCAGCAGGTGTACCATGTACAAGATACACAGGCAGCTGGTGTGTACCATGTACAAGATACACAGGCAGCAGGTGTACCATGTACAAGATACACAGGCAGCGGTGTGTACCATGTACAAGATACACAGGCAGCTGGTGTACCATGTACAAGATACACAGGCAGCGGTGTATACCATGTACAAGATAAACAGGCAGCAGGTGTACCATGTACAAGATACACTGGCAGCTGGTGTGTACCATGTACAAGATACACAGGCAGCAGGTTTACCATGTACAAAATACACAGGCAGCAGGTGTACAATGTACAAGATACAGTGGCAGCAAGTGTACCATATACAAGATACACTGGCAGCTGGTGTGTACCATGTACAAGATACACAGGCAGCAGGGGTACCATGTACAAGATACACAGGCAGCAGGATACAAGATACACAGGCAGCAGGTGTACCATGTACAAGATACACAGGCAGCAGGTGTACCATGTACAAGATACACAGGCAGCTGGTGTGTACCATGTACAAGATACACAGGCAGCTGGTGTACCATGTACAAGATACACAGGCAGTAGCTGTACCATGTACAAGATACACAGGCAGCTGGTGTGTACCATGTACAAGATACACAGGCAGCAGGTGTACCCTGTACAAGATACACAGGCAGCTGGTGTGTACCATGTACAAGATACACAGGCAGTAGCTGTACCATGTACAAGATACACAGGCAGCTGGTGTGTACCATGTACAAGATACACAGGCAGCGGTGTGTACCATGTACAAGATACACAGGCAGCGGTGTATACCATGTACAAGATACACAGGCAGCAGGTGTACCATGTACAAGATACACAGGCAGCTGGTGTGTACCATGTACAAGATACACAGGCAGTAGCTGTACCATGTACAAGATACACAGGCAGCTGGTGTGTACCATGTACAAGATACACAGGCAGCGGTGTGTACCATGTACAAGATACACAGGCAGCAGGTGTACCATGTACAAGATACACAGGCAGCGGTGTATACCATGTACAAGATAAACAGGCAGCAGGTGTACCATGTACAAGATACAGAGGCAGCTGGTGTGTACCATGTACAAGATACACAGGCAGCTGGTTTACAATGTACAAGATACACAGGCAGCAGATGTACAATGTACAAGATACAGTGGCAGCAAGTGTACCATGTACAGGATATACTGGCAGCTGGTGTGTACCATGTACAAGATACACAGGCAGCAGGTGTACCATGTACAAGATACACAGGCAGCTGGTGTGTACCATGTACAAGATACACAGCAGCAGGTGTACCATGTACAAGATATACAGGCAGCTGGTGTGTACCATGTACAAGATACACTGGCAGCAGGTGTGTACCATGTACAAGATACACAGGCAGCTGGTGTGTACCATGTACAAGATACACAGGCAGCAGGTGTGTACCATGTACAAGATATACAGGCAGCAGCTGTACCATGTACACGATACACAGGCAGCTGGTGTGTACCATGTACAAGATACACAGGCATCTGGTGTGTACCATGTACAAGATACACTGGCAGCAGGTGTACCACGTACAAGATACACAGGCAGCAGGTGTACCATGTACAAGATACACAGGCAGCTGGTGTGTAACATGTACAAGATACACAGGCATCAGGTGTACAATGTACAAGATACACAGGCAGCTGGTGTGTACCATGTACAAGATACACAGGCAGCTGGTGTGTACCATGTACAAGATACACAGGCAGCAGGTGTACCATGTACAAGATACACAGGCAGCAGGATACAAGATACACAGGCAGCAGGTGTACCATGTACAAGATACAGTGGCAGCAGGTTTGTAACATGTACAAGATACACAGGCAGCTGGTGTGTACCATGTACAAGATACACAGGCAGCAGGTGTACCATGTACAAGATACACTGGCAGCAGGTGTACCACGTACAAGCTACACAGGCAGCTGGTGTGTACCATGTACAAGATACACAGGCAGCAGGTGTACCATGTACAAGATACACTGGCAGCAGGTGTGTACCATGTACAAGATACACTGGCAGCAGGTGTACCATGTACAAGATACACAGGCAGCTGGTGTGTACCATGTACAAGATACACAGAAGCAGGTGTACCATGTACAAGATATACAGGCAGCAGGTGTACCATGTACAAGATACACAGGCAGCTGGTGTGTACCATGTACAAGATACACAGCAGCAGGTGTACCATGTACAACATACACAGGCAGCTGGTGTGTACCATGTACAAGATACACTGGCAGCAGGTGTGTACCATGTACAAGATACACAGGCAGCAGGTGTGTACCATGTACAAGATACACAGGCAGCTGGTGTGTACCATGTACAAGATACACAGGCAGCTGGTGTGTACCATGTACAAGATACACTGGCAGCAGGTGTACAAGTACAAGATACACAGGCAGCAGGTGTACCATGTACAGGATACACAGGCAGCAGGTGTACCATGTACAAGATACACTGGCAGCTGGTGTGTAACATGTACAAGATACACAGGCAGCTGGTGTGTACCATGTACAAGATACACAGGCAGCAGCTGTACCATGTACAAGATACACAGGCAGCAGGTGTACCATGTACAAGATACACAGGCAGCTGGTGTGTAACATGTACAAGATACACAGGCAGCAGGTGTACCATGTACAAGATACACAGGCAGCTGGTGTGTACCATGTACAAGATACACAGGCAGCAGGTGTACCATGTACAAGTTACACAGGCAGCGGTGTGTACCAGGTACAAGATACACAGGCAGCAGGTGTACCATGTACAAGATACACAGGCAGCGGTGTATACCATGTACAAGATAAACAGGCAGCAGGTGTACCATGTACAAGATACACAGGCAGCTGGTGTGTACCATGTACAAGATACACAGGCAGCAGGTTTACCATGTACAAAATACACAGGCAGCAGGTGTACAATGTACAAGATACAGTGGCAGCAAGTGTACCATATACAAGATACACTGGCAGCTGGTGTGTACCATGTACAAGATACACGGGCAGCAGGTGTACCATGTACAAGATACACAGGCAGCAGGATACAAGATACACAGGCAGTAGGTGTACCATGTACAAGATACACAGGCAGCAGGTGTATCATGTACAAGATACACAGGCAGCTGGTGTGTACCATGTACAAGATACACAGGCAGCTGGTGTGTACCATGTACAAGATACACAGGCAGTAGCTGTACCATGTACAAGATACACAGGCAGCTGGTGTGTACCATGTACAAGATACACAGGCAGCGGTGTGTACCATGTACAAGATACACAGGCAGCTGGTGTGTACCATGTACAAGATACACAGGCAGCTGGTGTGTACCATGTACAAGATACACAGGCAGCAGGTGTACCATGTACAAGATACACAGGCAGCAGGATACAAGATACACTGGCAGCAAGTGTACCATGTACAAGATACACAGGCAGCAGGTGTATACCATGTACAAGATACACAGGCAGCAGGTGTACCATGTACAAGATACAGTGGCAGCAGGTTTGTAACATGTACAAGATACACAGGCAGCTGGTGTGTACCATGTACAAGATACACTGGCAGCAGGTGTACCATGTACAAGATACACAGGCAGCTGGTGTGTACCATGTACAAGATACACAGGCAGCAGGTGTACCATGTACAAGATACACTGGCAGCAGGTGTACCATGTACAAGCTACACAGGCAGCAGGTGTACCATGTAAGATACACAGGCAGCTGGTGTGTACCATGTACAAGATACACTGGCAGCAGGTTTGTAACATGTACAAGATACACAGGCAGCTGGTGTGTACCATGTACAAGATACACTGGCAGCAGGTGTACCATGTACAAGATACACAGGCAGCAGGTGTATACCATGTACAAGATACACTGGCAGCAGGTGTACCATGTACAAGATACACAGGCAGCTGGTGTGTACCATGTACAAGATACACAGGCAGCAGGTGTACCATGTACAAGATACACTGGCAGCAGGTGTACCATGTACAAGCTACACAGGCAGCTGGTGTGTACCATATACAAGATACACAGGCAGCAGGTGTACCATGTACAAGATACACTGGCAGCAGGTGTGTACCATGTACAAGATACACTGGCAGCAGGTGTACCATGTACAAGATACACAGGCAGCAGGTGTACCATGTACAAGATACACAGGCAGCGGTGTGTACCATCTACAAGATACACAGGCAGCAGGTGTACAATGTACAAGATACACAGGCAGCAGGTGTACCATGTACAAGATACACAGGCAGCAGGTGTACCATGTACAAGATACACAGGCAGTGGTGTGTACCATGTACAAGTTACACAGGCAGCATGTATACCATGTACAAGATACACAGGCAGCTGGTGTGTACCATGTACAAGATACACAGGCAGCTGGTGTGTACCATGTACAAGATACATTTGCAGCAGGTGTACCATGTACAAGATACACAGGCAGCAGGTGTGTACCATGTACAAGATACACAGGCAGCAGGTGTACCATGTAGAAGATACACAGGCAGCGGTGCGTACCATGTACAAGATACACAGCAGCAGGTGTACCATGTACAAGATACACAGGCAGCTGGTGTGTACCATGTACAGGATACACAGGCAGCAGTTGTACCATGTACAAGATACACAGGCAGCTGGTGTGTACCATGTACAAGATACACAGGCAGTTGTTTTGTACCATGTACAGGATACACAGGCAGCAGGTGTACCATGTACAAGATACACAGGCAGCTGGTGTGTACCATGTACAAGATACACAGGCAGCAGGTGTACCATGTACGAGATACACAGGCAGCGGTGTGTACATGTACAAGATACACAGGCAGCAGGTTTACCTTGTACAAGATACACAGGCAGCAGGTGTACAATGTACAAGATACAGTGGCAGCAAGTGTACCATGTACAAGATATACAGGCTGCTGGTGTGTACCATGTACAAGATACACAGGCAGCAGGTGTACCATGTACAAGATACACAGGCAGCTGGTGTACCATGTACAAGATACACAGGCAGCTGGTGTGTACCATGTACAAGATACACAGGCAGCAGGTGTACCATGTACAAGATACACAGGCAGCAGGTTTACCATGTACAAGATACACAGGCAGCAGGTGTACAATGTACAAGATACAGTGGCAGCAAGTGTACCATGTACAAGATATACAGGCAGCTGGTGTGTACCATGTACAAGATACACAGGCAGCAGGTGTACCATGTACAAGATACACAGGCAGCTGGTGTACCATGTACAAGATACACAGGCAGCTGGTGTGTACCATGTACAAGATACACAGGCAGCAGTTGTACCATGTACAAGATACACAGGCAGCAGGTTTACCATGTACAAGATACACAGGCAGCAGGTGTACAATGTACAAGATACAGTGGCAGCAAGTGTACCATGTACAAGATACACTGGCAGCAGGTGTACCATGTACAAGATACACAGGCAGCAGGTTTACCATGTACAAGATACACAGGCAGCTGGTGTGTACCATGTACAAGATACACAGGCAGCAGGTTTACCATGTACAAGATACACAGGCAGCTGGTGTGTACCATGTACAAGATACACAGGCAGCAGGTTTACCATGTACAAGATACACAGGCAGCAGGTGTGTACCATGTACAAGATACACAGGCAGCAGGTTTACCATGTACAAGATACACAGGCAGCTGGTGTGTACCATGTACAAGATACACAGGCAGCAGGTTTACCATGTACAAGATACACAGGCAGCGGTGTGTACAATGTACAAGATACACAGGCAGCAGGTGTGTACCATGTACAAGATACACAGGCAGCAGGTTTACCATGTACAAGATACACAGGCAGCTGGTTTACCATGTACAAGATACACAGGCAGCGGTGTGTACAATGTACAAGATACACAGGCAGCAGGTTTACCATGTACAAGATACACAGGCAGCAGGTTTACCATGTACAATATACACAGGCAGCAGGTTTACCATGTACAAGATACACAGGCAGCAGGTTTACCATGTACAAGATACACAGGCAGCGGTGTGTACAATGTACAAGATACACAGGCAGCAGGTGTGTACCATGTACAAGATACACAGGCAGCAGGTTTACCATGTACAAGATACACAGGCAGCAGGTTTACCATGTACAAGATACACAGGCAGCAGGTTTACCATGTACAAGATACACAGGCAGCAGGTTTACCATGTACAAGATACACAGGCAGCGGTGTGTACAATGTACAAGATACACAGGCAGCAGGTGTGTACCATGTACAAGATACACAGGCAGCAGGTTTACCATGTACAAGATACACAGGCAGCAGGTTTACCATGTACAAGATACACAGGCAGCAGGTTTACCATGTACAAGATACACAGGCAGCAGGTTTACCATGTACAAGATACACAGGCAGCAGGTTTACCATGTACAAGATACACAGGCAGCTGGTGTGTACCATGTACAAGATACACAGGCAGCAGGTTTACCATGTACAAAATACACAGGCAGCAGGTTTACCATGTACAAGATACAGTGTAACAATTGATCAAAGCCTCTTTGACAGCACTTTCCAAACCCTTGACATCGACCACCTAGAAGGACAGGAGAAGCAGGCACATGAGAACAACACCACCTGCAAGTCACACACCATCCCAATTTGGAAATATATCATCGTTCCATCATTTTCTTTTGGTCAAAATCCCTATCAGCACTGTGGGTGTATCTACACCATAAGAACTGTAACATTTCAAGAAGGTTGCTCACCACCATCCACTGCAGAGCAATTAGGGATGGGCAATAAATGCATGCTTTCATCAGAATTGCACAAGTTAATCCAAAGATAATTGATAACTTTACTGAAAGAATTGCCATACTTCAGTTATAATGGTCCATGAATTCACTCCACAGTTGGGGTTTTATAATTGCCTCAATATCCCTTGGAATCCAAGAATTAGCTTGGAAGGCTGAAGACTAACTCGTACAGAAATACAATACCAACTTCTTTAACATTATACTGAAACAAAAGTTAATAAATGACTGCATCTTCTATAATTACATTAGATCAATAGCAATCCACAGGGTACTGCATAGCTGTTATGAATTTTGAATGGGTAGCCAATCCTTGACCACAGCAAGCGAGACTGTGATTGAATGTAATAGCTCTGACCATTTGGACAATGAGCACTTTAGATGTCCTTTTGTTCTTTCCTTAGCAACCAACACCTTGTGAAGCCCAGAACGACAAACCTTTCTGGGTTGCCAGTTGATGCCTGTTCTGAAAAGAAATACTGTTTCCCTTTTAGAGTTAAACTGTTTTCCAGCTGTAAAGAAACCAGATCAAAAAATAAAATCCAGTCAAAAAAAAAACTGGTGGCAGGTGCAGTACAGAGATACATGCCACATAATATGTTAGACTATACAGTGATATAGCCTATTACCAATGCATTGGGAAATTTCTTTTGTATGTTATGTTTTGCTAAGTTACTTCCCTGTGATGAATCACTCTAACAAGGTTTGAAACTTCTGTTCCAATTCACTTTTATTTATGGAAGCAAAATCTAATGGTTTTCATTCTCTGCAAACGATACACAACCCAGTGTTTGAACACCACTGACATAAATAACTTTTCATACTTTAGCAACAAAATGGCACAAGTGACTAAACGGTGAAAGAATGTATATGATTAAAAATAATCCAGCGGGAAAAGATATCAGAGATGTTGCAGTCAATATTTCTTTCATTATCCCCTTGTTTACCAGCACTTTAACAATCACAGGTCAGATCACTGAGCACTTCAAAAGGCAACAAACAACAGGGTGATGACAAAGGCTACAGCTCACAAAATATTCTGTTTTCTTACTCTCTGGAGACATTTCTTGGATATTTCTATCCTCTCTAAGCAGCAGTGCATAGCATTTAATGCTGCAACCATTTTAGATAATTACAGGTGCATTTTTAAAATCTGGACAAAAACATATTTCTTGAGGAATAATAATTGCTTACATTTTATTTATATAAAATACATGAAAGTTAAGATTTTTAGTAAATATCTTAGTTATTACTTGCACTATTTACAAATAGGCATTAATGATCATTTCCATTTTCATGCTGAAATCAGAGAGAGGTTTAGCATAACAGGAAACATATCTCATAAACCTGTGCATTATTATTTTATATCTAGGAGCTTTAAGACTCGCATAGTTTGTGGAAGAAATGTTTGAAACAATGCTGAGAGACATCATAGCATAAGAAATGTGTGAACAAGGGTAGCAGCTTTGATTTGCTTTATGTTTCTCCCAGGACTTAACTTCGAATCAGAAGATGATAAGTGGAGAAAAGATATTTGCTCTCACACTAAAATCAGGATGGGGGAGATTTTCACCTTCATCACCTGCACAATAATCTGACAGAGTAAACTGCACATCCTTTACAGAGTCCACTTGCAATGCAGTGTAAAACAGGGAGGTTAGATGAAATGTGTGATCCATGCCCCAGATTACTACCCAACTAGTGAGGATGAAAATCTACCTGCCATTTGTTTTAAAGCACCAGTTTTTTTTTAAATGATAGGCAGGAATGTTGATGTTCTGTGAACAAACTACGGGTTTGTCTTTGTGAGCCTTTTTACACAGAGACAAACAGGTGCACTTTCGGACTTGTCACAAGCTCTTGATCTCCTTCTCTCTGGAACCTTGGAAACCTAGAAAGAGTCAAGCCCAAGACGCTTGGTGCAAAGATCAACTTACTGGTTCATACTGATCTCCTTCATTCTCACTTGCTATTTGTCAATTTTCCCATTCTGTACCAGTTCAATTATGACTTATTACTGTTTTATGAAAAAATTATATTTGAGTCAATTAGATGAAAATGTGACATACAAGTGCAATGGTTTAAGATGTGTGACTTTTCAAGTGTAGCACATTGTGGTATAAGAGCTATATATTAGGCACAATAATATATAAAAATAGATATCTTTACAAAGAAAAAGGATATTTGCATGGGCAGTCTAAATAGACCAATGATCTCTTCTTCCTAAAATACGTTATCATAAAAATTCATTGAATTATGGAACAGACATTCAGCCCATCAAAGTCAGTGGCATCGAGTTCATTAAACTCTTCAATATTTCTTTTTTTGAAGAATTTACCAAAATCCTTTAAATATACTTGTACATTTGGTTTCGACAATGGTTTGTGGCCACATTCAAACCAACCTCTGTAAAGCAGTTTTTTCAAACGTCACCTTTCAACACTTTGAGATTTTCTTACATTTCTGTTAGTGACAAGTGAAACAATTATCACTTTATTTACCTTATCATAACCCTCCATGACCTTGGGAAATGTTGTTCTGCAAGGATTTGTGCTGGTATCAATGTTGTTTAACATTCACCTAAATGACTTAGGTTTAGGAATCAGAAGTACGTATCAAAATTTGCAGATGACACCAAATAAATCATTAGAAGTAACAATCTAGGTCAATAAAACCATGAACAGTGTTAACAAAGCAATTGGGTTCATTTCTAGTGGGATAACATTAGAAAGCCACAGCCAGATGAGCACAGGAACCCACACTACAGGATGTCCCAAACTTAGATATAAAGACAATCTGAAAGCCAACCTCAGAACTTGCAAACTGGATCACAATATATGGGAATAAACAACCTTGGACAGGCCCAAATGGAGAAGCCTCTGTCATCAAGCAATTTCAACATTTGAGGAGAACAAATGCCTTCAGAACAAGTGAGCATGGCACAAATTATGGCCAATAGCTCACCCATCCCTCCCTCCAAGGCTGACTTCATATACAGTATTAGCAATTGGTTCCGCAAATTGAGACTTGGCCTAACATCACACATGAGATGACATCAACCTAGGCTGTAAACTGTTTTTTTTCCTGTCAAAGCCACAGGAGAATCCATCAACATTGAGAATGAATAAGCAGAGGCATTATTCGAACCTTATACAGAACCTTGCTTATACAACACTTGGATTACTGTGCCCTGTCCTGATCTCCGTAGAACAAAAAAGATATCAAAGGACTAGGGAAAATGTAAAAATAATTTACATGGAGGATACCAGAATGCAGGGGACACTATCTGGAAAGATGAAACATGCTGAGGCTCTTTTCTTCAGGAAAAAGAAGTGGAGAAGGTCCTGATAAGAGATATTCAAAAATGGGAAGAGGTTAGATTGGGTAAATTTAGCCAAGATGTTTCCACTTTGGGGGGATTCAAATCTAGGCATTGTCAATATAAGATTGGATTTATTAGAAACGATCAGGAATTCAAGAGAAACTCCTTTAGCCAGAAGTTTGGTGAGAATGTAGAACTTGCTCCCAGAATGAGTGATTGAAGTGAATAGTATAGATGTATTTAAAGGGAAGTGAAATAAACAGCCAATGGAGAAGGACAACGTGATAGACCAAGTGAAATAAATAGTGCGAAGAATCTCATGTGGAGCATTGACAACAGAATAGTCTCACTGAACTGAATTGTTTCTTTGCGGTGAATTCCATATAATCTTGATGACCTTTATTAGGTCACCCTTCAAACTGACTGCAGAGAAAAAGGCTTTAGCTTTTCAAATGTCTGTTCATCAACTGTAAACTCTACATCAATGCGAAATCTCTAGTGAATCTACACAGCATCATTTCCATGTCTATAACGTCGTGTCCAAATCAGCACATTTCAATTATTTCGAATCAAAGTCTGGAAACGTTAATAAATTCTGGGGCTTTCTGAAGAATTATGAGCTCATTCAGTTAGTATTCCATGATCTAATATTCTGATTGCAATGGCTTAGCAATTATACAAGAATCATTTACAGTTGAAGTCTCGTTGAGACAGTGTTTTCAATTTAAAATGTAAGCAACAGTTAATTTTATAAACTGCCTGTGGGTTTATATTAACACAGCTCATGGTATTGGGAACTGGGGGTGATTTCCACCACATACAATCTCAGCATGTCCTCTCCTAGCAATTGATCTCATATAATTTATGCTCACTGCGCTGTGGTACACTGTAGGAGCACGGTATTGGTGAATGGATTCTTGTGAGAGGACTCCCAGGAGACACTGAAGGGATTTCTGCAGTAACAAAGCAAGGAGATTAACCCAGAGTAGGTATAGAGAGTTCAATGTGTATTCTTCTGTTTTTCTGCTAACTTTCTGCTCTATATATTTAACCTGAAATCTCCTTTTTATTTGCTTTTATCAGTATGATAATCTCACATGGCCAAAAAGAGATTCAAGCAATAGTTTTCTTGATAAATTTTACATCAAAGCCCCTTGTAAATTTTGAACTGGTTGAATATTAAACAATTAGGACAATGAAGGTTCCTAACACGCACAAACACACACACACACACACACAGACACACACATACAGACACACACATACAGACACACACACACACATATACAAACACACACAGAGACACACACACACAGACACACACACACAAACACACACACAGACACACACACACACATATACAAACACACGCACACACACATATACAAACACACACACACATATACAGACATACACACATATACAAACACAGACACACACACACACACAAACACACACAGAGGCACACAGAGACACACACATACAGACACACACACACATATATACAAACACACACAGAGACACACACACACAGACACACACACACAAACACACACACAGACACACACACACATATACAAACACACACACACATATACAGACATACACACATATACAAACACAGACACACACACACACACACACATATACAAACACACACACACACAAACACACACACACACACAAACACACATACAGACACACACACACACATACACACACACATATACAGGCACTGACCTAGGGCCAGGTTGTGGCTGGGAAATGGCTCACTGCCCACGATCAGCCCCTACTCATGAGTTCATGCTGAATGGCCAATTAAAAGGCAGCCAGTGTGAAAGGCCCAGTGTGAAAAGCCCAGTGTGAAAGGCCCAGTGTGAAAGGCCCAGTGTGAAAAGCCCAGTGTGAAAGGCCCAGTGTGAAAGGCCCAGTGTGAAAAGCCCAGTGTGAAAGGCCCAGTGTGAAAGGCCCAGTGTGAAAAGCCCAGTGTGAAAGGCCCAGTGTGAAAAGCCCAGTATGGAAGGTCCAGTGTGGAAGGCCCAGTGTGAAAGGCCCAGTGTGAAAGGCCCAGTGTGAAAAGCCCAGTGTGAAAGGCCCAGTGTGAAAAGCCCAGTATGGAAGGTCCAGTGTGGAAGGCCCAGTGTGAAAGGCCCAGTGTGAAAGGCCCAGTGTGAAAGGCCCAGTGTGAAAAGCCCAGTATGGAAGGTCCAGTGTGGAAGGCCCAGTGTGAAAGGCCCAGTGTGAAAGGCCCAGTGTGAAAAGCCCAGTATGGAAGGTCCAGTGTGGAAGGCCCAGTGTGAAAGGCCCAGTGTGAAAGGCCCAGTGTGAAAGGCCCAGTGTGAAAAGCCCAGTATGGAAGGTCCAGTGTGGAAGGCCCAGTGTGAAAGGCCCAGTGTGAAAGGCCCAGTGTGAAAAGCCCAGTGTGAAAGGCCCAGTGTGGAAGGCCCAGTGTGGAAGGCCCAGTGTGAAAGGCCCAGTGTGAAAGGCCCAGTGCGGAAGGCCCAGTGTGAAAAGCCCAGTGTGAAAGGCCCAGTGTGAAAGGCCCAGTGTGAAAGGCCCACTGCGGAAGGCCCAGTGCTGCTGGGGTGGAGGTGGGGGGAGGGTGAGCGCTGACATCGGTGCGGGTACAGGGGAGTGTGCACAATGACAGCTCCCCAAGGGTAAACAGCTGCCTCAGGGAGCTGAAGAATTATAAACCCAAAAATAAAGATTATGAAATTCTGAAAAAAATGTCCCCACATGGGACTCACTCCCCTGAGCGCAGCGATAATAAAACCTCTACCCAAACGTTTTTTAAAAATTAATATCAGGAGCGTCCTCCTGCCCATGGATAAGATTTCCTCAAAAATGCAAAGGCCACCTGGCTGATTCGCTCGCTCGCCAGCCGGAACCTTGGACGGGCAGCGGAAACCCAGGTTAATTGAAACTTTAATGGCCATAATAGGCCTTTAATTGTTGGCGGGCACCCTGCTGACTCTCCCACACGCCCACTGACCTAAATATCGCGCGAGTGCGTGATAATGTCGGGACGCTCACCCGATGTCGTCGCCCGCTTATTTTACGCCCGAGAGGGCCGGATACACACCTGCCCGCGGGATGTAAAATCCTGTCCGCGGCACATTACACTTCACGTTCATTAAATTGGTGTTTGACAGTAGACTCCCTTCAGTAACAATGCAGCTAATCTCATGACTGAAACCGGAGAGGGTAATCTGATCCACTGAATCATTATCTTCTCTTAGCAGCAAAGTTCAGGTAACATGGAGTCTGCAACACTGACACCAGCGTTTCAAACAACACAGACAGTCAAACATATAAAACCTTTATTAATGCCCTTTGCAAAAACTCCACTCCCAGTCGGTAATAAGAACAAAACTGTTGGTGAGAATTCTACAAAGATGCTCATTTTACTGCCGCACTGTTTGAAGACATGATCAAAGGAACAAATAAACTGTCAAATTTAAGAAGCATTTAAAACAAGATGATTAATATGAAGTAGCTTAACAAAAACAAAATTACCTGGAAAAACTCAGCAGGTCTGGCAGCATCGACGGAGAAGAAAAGAGTTGACGTTTCAAATCCTCATGACCCTTCCACAGAACGGTCGAAGGGTCATGAGGACTCAAAACGTCAACTCTTTTCTTCTCCGCCGATGCTGCCAGACCTGCTGAGTTTTTCCAGGTAATTCTGTTTTTGTTTTGGATTTCCAGCATCCGCAGTTTTTTGTTTTTATCAATATGAAGAAGCTTGTCTATCCTTGCTGGTTTCCTTTAAGTAATGAACTTCATTCACTGAAAATCCCGCAGGAAATGATGCACCCAGTTACTTCAGAATTTAGGGAAGCTGAAGTCATCCAGAGTTTAAAATCTATATTTAAATCATTAAGGGTAAACTGACCAGAGGCAGCAGAGGGAGGAGGAGGGATCTGAACAGAAGGTCAGACCCACCTACAGGGTGGAATTGTCCTGGATTTGCACTGAGTGTGGGAGTGGGAGGGAGAAATGACATTTTACCTGTTGGCCGCGAATGCGGGTTTTCACACCGTATCATCCCAAACCCGTCACAATAGTTATGCATTCCCGGGAAACATGCCATTTCCAATGGGAGCGGGCCGTTATTTGTCTGCCCACCATCACCTCAGGCACCATCTTTAAAGTCCAGCCACCCACACACCTCTCAGCGCTTCCAGACCACGACTACTGCAGGGAAGATGTCTATGAAAGGCAAGGAGACTGTGTCCCCAGGGTTAGCAGCACATCACTGGAACACCTTCTGGACACAGTGGAGGCACATCGGGATGTCCTCCACCCCCGCTCTGGCCGCAGGATGGGCAGCGGCCTTACCAACCAGGCTTGGCAGCCGGTGGCAGTGGGGATCAGCACCAATGCCCTGCAAAAGAGGACGGCAACCCAGTGCTGCCAGAGGATGAATGGTCTCCGTTCCTCCAGGGTAACTCACTCTTCTCATCACTCTCAACTCACACACTCACAAACCCAGCTCACACCCACAGGGATCTCACTCCTCAAGAGACAACACCATTCACTATCTCACACACACCCTCACATCTCCATCAGGCTCATATCCTGTGGAACTCGCATCATCCTGTCCATGTCTCTACTCAGCACGCAAACATTCCACCCAGTGTCATGTGTCCTGCTCACACTCTCTCCATCTGTTTTCATGCAGGAGAAGCTGGTTCACAGCAGCAGGGAGGGGCTGGAGTGGTCCACATTAGGCCCCTCACTCACTGTGAGGAGGGTGCTATGGTGCTGACTGGTGAGGGTGTGGACCATGTCTGTGGTGATGCTGAGGTCAGTGATGAACACCCTCGTGAGGATCCTGCACCACATCATCCCTCTCTCAGCACAATGGAGAGTGCTCTCTCTCCTGCTTCTGACTCTGCTGCCGTGCACTCATCATCTTTAGCTCACAGGGAGCTCTGCCAAGCGGCCCACACCCTCAGACAGCCAGTCCCTCAGCTCCATCCAGGTCCTCACCTCCAGCCAAGAGGACACCTCCTCCATTGAAGAGCTGGGAATGAGCAGCCTGGAAGACCCGTCACACAGAGGGAGCAGCTGGTCCACGAGTGATTCTGGAGGGAGGAGTGTGTGTGTGACAAGGCCTTTCCAAGCCTCGATCCAGCCTCTCCCCACACAGGTAGATCCTTCAAGCCTCACACTCACATCACTGTCCTGAGCATTACAATGCTGCCGGCTGGGGTTCCCTTTCAGTTGTCCATCTGAGCCGACCGGTATCTCCACCCACCCACTGATCTCACTCCCATGCAGCACCCGATCTCACCCACCACGCCTCGCTTCACTGTCCATTTGGACACTATGGTGTTAATTTGGATTTACTGTCACTTCCCCATCCTTTACCCTCCCCCAGTCATCCATCTCCTTTTCCCCATCACAGTTGACCCCCCTCAGCATCACACTCTACCTCCCCCTGTTACCAGCTGCCCCAGTGCTCTTCCTTTGGGGTTATCCAGGTGAACAGGCACGTTCCCTTCCTGAAACTGCCACCCTCATCCACATTCATCTCCCCGACCTCCTCCTTTCCACCCCCAGGGTCCATGTCTACCTCCAGGTGCTCACCAACTACCCCCTCACCGTCCCTTCCACTGTTACTGTCAGACCCTCAACCTCTCAGCCTGCCAGCTCCCTCTGCCCTCGATCATTGTCACCCCTCCTCAATACCCCACTCACCCTCACTTCACTCCACTGGAGGCAGACATGGACCTATCCGGCCCCTCCCAAGCACATTCCTTCGCACATTGCCCCCCACCCCGGCTCCGCACCCCTTCCCTCCTCCGCACCCCTTCCCCCCTCCGCACCCCTTCCCCCCTCCGCACCCCTTCCCTCCTCCGCACCCCTTCCCTCCTCCGCACCCCTTCCCCCCTCCGCACCCCTTCCCCCCTCCGCACCCCTTCCCCCCCTCCGCACCCCTTCCCTCCTCCGCACCCCTTCCCCCCTCCGCACCCCTTCCCTCCTCCGCACCCCTTCCCTCCTCCGCACCCCTTCCCTCCTCCGCACCCCTTCCCTCCTCCGCACCCCTTCCCCCCTCCGCACCCCTTCCCTCCTCCGCACCCCTTCCCTCCTCCGCACCCCTTCCCCCCTCCGCACCCCTTCCCCCCTCCGCACCCCTTCCCTCCTCCGCACCCCTTCCCCCCTCCGCACCCCTTCCCTCCTCCGCACCCCTTCCCTCCTCCGCACCCCTTCCCCCCTCCGCACCCCTTCCCTCCTCCCCCACCCAGGCCCAGAACCCGCTCCCCCCGCCAAGCCTAGTCCCTCCCCCTTCCTGATTCCTTCCTCCACCTTTACACCCTCCCCTCTCCCCCCGGACACCTTCCCCTTACACCTACCTCCCCAGTTGCTGTCGTCTCCCCTGTCATTTACTCCGCGCCCCCCCCCCCCACCGCTCTCCCCCTCTCCCCCAAACTCCCACCCTGACTCCTTCATTCTCCCCTCCCAACCTCACACCACCCGACAGCTCTTCCCCGCCCCCCAGCTGATCCCAGACCTTCCTCTTCCCACCCACTCAACCATCAGCCGTTGTGAGCATCGACTTTCCAGCTCCTGGGAGCTGCTTCTCGGTGGAGCCGTGTCTGTGAGGATCTGTCCTGCTGACCATGGGCGTTCCTCCCATGTGCTGTTGCTGTGGGGCTCCAGCATCTTCTGCTTCTGGGATGTCCGCGATGTGGGCAAGGCCCTGGCGGGTAAGTCCCAACTTCTGCACGTCACAATTGTCAAGACGTGTTTTCCTGCTGATGTGGGAGGGTGATCCAGTGGGGGTGGGGGATGCAGGGATGTGTCCGGTGGGTGGGGGATGCAGGGATGTGTCCAATGGGTGGGGTGGGGGATGTCTCCGGCGTGCTGGCTTTATAATGAAATGCTGATGTATTATAATGAGGTTCCCAACATCCGATGGGCTGAGCAGACGACCATGAACTGGTTTCACGCCATCCCGAAACCGATCGCGTCACCGAACAAGCCGAAAATCCCAGCCAGAGTCTTCAGGAAGCACATCACCCACCTGCACGTCAGTCAAGATCAGTGCCTGTGGTGGCTACGATTCTCTAACGAAGTGGTGACTGAACTGTGCCACCTCCTATAACCAGAACCCACGTCACGCTGCTCCACCAAGCCCCACTATCCCATCCCTCTCTTATGGACCATCGCTTGCCAAAATTTTGAAATAAAAGCCACCACAAAAAAATCCACCAACTTTGTCCACAACACAATCAATAATATATCCAGAACTGAACTGTTCACCCTATACATTCCCTTAGTGTCTGCTCCCTTTTCCTGTTGCAGTGCTCCTACACAGTGCACCCCCAGGGGCTGCAGTATGGCTGGAGGAAAGCTGTTGACTGTCACTGGGGGAGAATGCAGAGGACCTTGCAGGATGCCCTTTAGCAGCTCTGGGGCTTGAGGATCCATCTTCAGACTGCACCACCTGGACATGGGCAGGTGCAGCCTGGAGTCACTGACAGGACGCTGGCAGAGTAGATGGGGTGGAGCACAGATGCTGTCACCCTGCAGCAAGCCCCTTGTTTTATAGGGTCAGTGACATTCCCACAAGGGGAACCTCTGCAATCTGAGTGATCTGTTGGTGGACAGGTTGCTGTTTGCTGTGAGAGTCTGTAAACTCCTCTTGTACCTATAAGCACGATGATAACCATCTGGCCTGCATGGTAACAAGCAGAGACCTCATGTCTACAGCACTGAGAACTCCTGCTTGTGCTGCAATGGAAGATGAATCACTGGACACCAGACTCGGCATCACTGTGGCATGGGTCCCGAGTGCTGTCATGGAGTTGGACATAATGTCTGCTCTGGAAAACTTGGGTTCCAAACTCTGCAAGAAGCCTTTTGCCACATTGGAGCCAGACTCCTCCTTGTTCCTTGACAGTGTCAAGAGGCTCTCTGGTAGGCTTGCCAATGCAGCAAGCATCTTTATGTGCATGCTCATCAGTGTTCTCCTGAATGTCATCCAATCAAGGTCCTCAGCTGAGTCCCTTGCAGTAGAACCCGTCTGCAGCCTCCACCTCTGGGGAGCTGGAACACAAACTATCTTGTCCCCTGTCCTGTCTGCAGGACATTCGTACCAAGTGAGTGACCATGTGCTGATCTTGTCTCTAAACAATCACCTAGGACCTGCATTGTACCAGTATCTGAACTGGTACCTGCAAGTGTCAGATCAAGTTGCTGTGTTTCTTCATCAAAGGAATGCTTCACATTAAGGCTGCAGTAGCTGGGCCAGCCACTAGTTCTTGGGTATCTGAAAGGATAAATATTGAAGGGGAGGGTTGGGGTGGGAGAGGGGGATTAGAGGAGAGCAAGAGGTCCATGATCACACCGTCTGCAACATGCACTTCACACCAGAAGGCAGACTGAGCATGAAGTGGGATTTGAGAAGGTGCAGAAGGCAGAGATATCTCATCCCCCTGCATGTTCTAGGTGCAAGGCTTCAAACAATGCCGGCCCCATAATGCACAGCAGCATCTCCTCCAAAAGACTCGGGAGATCCTGGTGTGCTTGTTCTCCACTGGTTCCCTGCTGCTACCTGCAGTCATTGTGCAACCTTGTGCTACAAGAGTGGGAAGATGTCAGTGAGTATGTTGCAATGTGATTGGGTGATATGCCTGCCATAGTTGAACAGCTGGAGGTGTGTGGAAGCTGTGAGATGTGTGTGAGGCTGACAGCATTGGTATGTGTGTGAGGGTGAGGGGGAATACTAGCCCTGGTTGCTGTTGGCTGAGTACTGGAGGCATGGTGCATAAAGCACCTTGAGATGTCATTGCAGCAATGGGTAGGAGATAACATTTGAAGATGCAATCACTGACCTTGACCGCACATCTGAGGTCATTGAACTCACTCCAGCACAGCAGACAGGCCCTGGGGACCAGGCTTTTGGAATTCACCTCCCTGTCCCTTGGCAGGGTGTGCCTTGAGAACATCCTGTACCCGTACGAGACCTTCACCTCTGTCTTCACTAAGACATCCAGTGCCTGAGAGCTCTCTCTCTCTCCAGCCTGTCACTCCAATCTCAGTCTTCTCCATTTTAGCAAAGCCTTTTTCAGCCTGTACCACCAGCTACTGCGGCCAGTAGACTTCCTCTCTAAAGGGGCGGAATTGATGTATGATGTGCTAACAACTTACATATCAGTCAGCTAGCTACACACTGTGACCCAAGTTTCTGTGTTGCCTGCATGAACTCGTTCAGGGGAGTGGTAATCATGCATTGCAATCCCCACCCCCTCCCCTTCCCCAAACAGGTCTAATCCCCACCCCCTCCCCTTCCCCAAACAGGTCTAATCCCCACCCCCTCCCCTTCCCCAAACAGTCTAATCCCCACCCCCTCCCCTTCCCCAAACAGGTCTAATCCCCACCCCCTCCCCTTCCCCAAACAGGTCTAATCCCCACCCCCTCCCCTTCCCCAAACAGGTCTAATCCCCACCCCCTCCCCTTCCCCAAACAGGTCTAATCCCCACCCCCTCCCCTTCCCCAAACAGGTCTAATCCCCACCCCCTCCCCTTCCCCAAACAGGTCTAATCCCCACCCCCTCCCCTTCCCCAAACAGGTCTAATCCCCACCCCCTCCCCTTCCCCAAACAGGTCTAATCCCCACCCCCTCCCCTTCCCCAAACAGGTCTAATCCCCACCCCCTCCCCTTCCCCAAACAGGTCTAATCCCCACCCCCCTCCCCTTCCCCAAACAGGTCTAATCCCCACCCCCTCCCCTTCCCCAAACAGGTCTAATGCCCACCCCCTCCCCTTCCCCAAACAGGTCTAATCCCCACCCCCTCCCCTTCCCCAAACAGGTCTAATCCCCACCCCCTCCCCTTCCCCAAACAGGTCTAATCCCCACCCCCTCCCCTTCCCCAAACAGGTCTAATGCCCACCCCCTCCCCTTCCCCAAACAGGTCTAATCCCCACCCCCTCCCCTTCCCCAAACAGGTCTAATGCCCACCCCCTCCCCTTCCCCAGGTAGGCCTAATCCCCACCCCCTCCCCTTCCCCAAACAGACCTAATCCCCACCCCCTCCCCTTCCCCAAACAGGTCTAATGCCCACCCCCTCCCCTTCCCCAAACAGGTCTAATGCCCACCCCCTCCCCTTCCCCAGGTAGGCCTAATCCAATTGTTAGCTCCAAGTCTTGATGAAACCCATCACATAAGAAACCATGGAGTAAGCACAGACATTCAGCAGACAACATCCCACCTTTTGTAGCCTCTTCCCATAACCTTTATCTTTTGAAAGGAAATTCTAATTAAAAGTTATATCTGATCCACAAAGATTAACCCACAAAATATTTGTGTCTCCCCAAACCCTGAGTATCCAACCCTGACCTGTTGCCCTCTGCATGAACTAACTTCATTCTCTTGTCCAGCAATTGAGCCAAACTTATATCTTGCACAATCTAGGATCATTTCTGTCAATATCTATCTTTATAATTCCTAAACTTGAACATCTATGATGCTTTTCCAACCCCAAGAGTTTGGGGAACAATATTTTACTGTGAGATATTGGGGGCCATTGAATGGATTCCCATGTCACAGGTCGTACTAAAGAACTGAGGACCAAACAAGAGATCTTTAATGTAGCCATTTCATTAACATAATCAGTATTAATTACATATTGAACACAAATTATTATCACAGAACCTTGGTAATAGAAGTTAACAGGAAGTTTGCCAAGTTCAATGTTGACAGACAAAAACATTGTAAAATCAACAGAATAACAAATTACAAATTTGTTCAGATTAAAACTACAGCCACTTGCTCTGATGTAGCACCTTTGAGGTAATAGAATCATTGCCAAATCACTTCGCAAGAGCATTATCCTAGAAAATATGAGCCAATTAAGGCACAAAAAGAAATATTAAGACAGGTGACCAGAAGCTTGAGTGAAGTTTTACAATTTTAATCGTCTACTTTCTTGGAATGTGTTCCTTGAGGTAAAGCAATCATGTTTATTATTAACCAACAGAGTGAGAGTAAAAAATATTAAAATGGCATAGTTTCAGTAATCAATAAATCTTGGGTAAAATGACTGAGCGAACTCAGTAACATATTTCACCTTCACTACACAGTGTTATTCAATGCGTCTCTGTGAGTTTGGGTGCATTGTAATGCACAATTGGTTATCCAATCAGAATTCATCAGTGGTAATAGTGTAATGTCACTTGAGAGTTAGCCAAGTAACCAGTAATAAATAACCCAAAGCAGGAACAGACAGTTCTGCAATGTGCTGTTTGCATGTTCATGGAGACAGTATGTAGAACATGCAAGGTTCGATTCATTGAGCAAGTCCTGCAAACGATTTTAGACAATGCAATTATCCTGAATGATTATTTTGGGCATTGGACCATCCATCCATAAGCACTAATGGTGCAGCATGGATGCTGGCGTAATGCAAGTAGCAAACATCGTGTACCACCAACTTAACAGAAAAGGTTATGCATAAGATAATGTCTCGTCTCAATCAAAGCACCAAGGTGGGCAATGAGGATGAGGAAATTAATAATACACAAAATAAAAATAGAAACTTTCATCGCACATGGCGTCCCTCTGACTTAGGTGTTGCCAGGAGCCTGTGTCAGTCAAGGAGGCTGGGCTGGGTTGAGCTGTCTCTGGCTCCAAGCACCTCCCGCCTGTTTTATATTGGCTGAAGGTGCCAGACATACTCCTTTGACCAGCTGTGCAAAGAATTGACTTAATGTGAAATTGTTCTATAACAAGAGTGGGAGTGTACCACAATGGAAAATCATGGAGATTGTTGCTGAATATTGTGGCAGGACAAACAAGAGAAACATACCAAACATATGCAGAATGATAAAATACAGCAACTAACATCCTACACACAACGCTGTAGCCCTAACTCCTCACTCTGTAACCTCCCCTATTCATAGTATCTTTCCCCAGTTGGGTGAAGGTATCCTTCAATTGACGGGAGTGTCTGAAGACAGGTGGAAATATGCACCGAGTGAGGGTTCTTACCTCAATGAGGCCACATGAGTGATGTCAAGAGCCACTTCTTCACACAAAGGGGAGCGCAAATCGGGAACTCTCTCCCCAATGGTGTAGAGGTATTGTTGCTGACTAGTAATCCAGAGCAGGTCACTAGTCCCCAGAGCATTACCCTGGGGATTAGTGACCCAGGGTAATTCTCTGGGGACCTGGGTTCAGATCCTGCCATGGCAGATGATGGAATTTGAATTCAATAAAAATCTGGAGTTAAAAATCTAATGATGATCATGGAACAATTGTTGTAACAAAAACCCATCTGCTTTACTAATGTCCTTTAGGGAAGGAAATCTGCTGTCCTTACCTGGTCAGGCCTACATGTGACTCCAGACCCACAGCAATGTGGTTGACTTTTAAATGCCCTGTGAACAAGGGCAGTTAGGGATGGGCAATAAACGCTGGCCTAACCAGCAATGCCCACATCCTGTGAATGAATTTTTAAAAATCTGTTGAGGCTGAAATTGAAAATTTCAAAACAGACCAATAAATTTTCATTAGGGTAAGTGCATTATGTAACCAAGGCAACTGGATGGAGTTAAGATACTGTTCAGCTGTAATCTACCTGAAAAGCAAACAAGGCTGAATGGCCTCCTTCTGTTTCTAATTTCCTCTGAGGCTGACCATTTGGGGGGCTGTGGAAGTCTTGAATAATGCACAAGATAGAATTAAATGACCATCTTCCAACTGCAGAGAGCGATACAATGCATTGAATAGGGGAGGTTACAGAGTGTGGAGTTAGGGCTACAGCGTTGTGTGTAGGATGTTAGTTGCTGTATTTTATCATTCTGCATATGTTTGGTACGTTTCTCTTGTTTGAATTGCCACAATATTTAGCAACAATCTCCATGATTTTCCATTGTGGTACACGCCTACTCTTGTTATAGAACAATTTCACATTAACTCAATTTATTGGTACAAATATATTTACAAACATGAACTATGCCAATGAATGTGAATTTCAGCAGATCAAAAACCATGTTTGCGGTGTGAAAAGTAATGAACACTGTCAGCACAGCTACAGTACAAGCATGTCTGTCATTGTGTCAGTTGGTTGCAGAATGGAGGGACTGGGCCATTCTCAGCTGTGCCGTCAATCGTCAGGAGGACATCAAACCTCAACACTAATCAAAATGCAACCATCCTCCCTTCCTTCCTCTCTTCCTTACTAACTTCCTACCTCCATGTGCCAAATCCATCCTTCCCTCCTTCCTTCCTCCCTTCCTCTCTTTCTTTTGTCCTCTCTTTACCTACCAACATGTGAACAAGGAGCAGGAGCAGGCCACTCGGCCCCTTGAGCCTGCTTCCCCCATTCAATAGGATCTGATAGTAACCTGAAATCTGCATCCCACCTACCCCCAATATTACCCCCTTGCTTACCAAGACTCTATCCACCTCTGCCTTAAAAATATTTAAACAATCTGTTTCCACCATCTGTTGCGGAAGAGTTCCAAAGACTCACAACCCTCTGAGAGAAAAAAAAAACTCCTCATCTCTGTCTTAACTGAGTAACTCCTTATTTTTAAACAGTGACACCCCTAGTTCTAGATTCTCCTACAAGAGGAAACATCCTCTCCACATTCACCCTGTCAAAACCCCTCAGGAGTTTATGGGCTGCATCTTCTAGTTGGTGAATGGGGGCAGGGCCCACTCGCTGACACATAAAATGCCATGAGGTGATGTCGGACAATTCCCCTCGCAATAAATGATAACATTCCTCCTCCAGAGGTCCCTAACATCACAGATGCCAGTCTTCTGCCAATTCAATTCACTCCACGTGTTATCAAGAAATGGCTGAAGGCACTGGATACTGCAAAGGCTATGGGCCCTGACAATATTCCAGCAATAACACTGAAGACTTGTGCTCCAGAACTAGCCGCGACCCTAGCCAAGCTGTTCCAGTACAGCTACAATGTGGAAAATTGCCCAGGTATGTCTTGTACACAAAAAGCAGGACAAATCCAGCCTGGCCAATTACTGCCCCATCAGTCTACTCTAGATCATCAGTAAAGTAATGGAAGGGTCATCAACTGTGCTATCAAGCGGCACTTGCTTTACAATAACCTGCTCACTGATGCTCAGTTTGGGTTCCGCCAGAGTCACTCAACTCCTGACCTCATTACAGCCTTGGTTCAAACATGGAGCAAAGAAATGAACTCCTGAGGTGAGGTGAGAGTGACTGCCCTTGACATCAAGGCAGCATTTGACCGAGTGTGGTATCAAGGAGCCCCAGCAAAACTGGAGTCAATGGGAATCAGGGGGGAAACTCTCCGCTGGTTGGTTCCATACCTAGCACAAAGGAAGATGGTTGTGGTTGTTGGAGGTCAATCATCTCAGCTCCAGGACATCACTGCGGGAGTTCCTCAGGGTAGTGTCCTCGGCCCAACCATCTTCAGCTGCTTCATCAATGACCTTCCTTCCATCATAAGGTCAGATGTGGCACTGGCACTACAAGCAACATTCATGTCACACAAGTGCCAGGCAGTGACCATCTCCAACAAGAGAGAATCTAACCATCATCTGTTGACATTCAATGGCATTATCATCATTGAATCCCCCACTATCAACATCCTGGGGGATTACCATTGACCAGAAACTGAACTGGACTAGCCATATAAATACTGTAGCTACAAGAGCAGGTCAGAGACTAGCAATCCTGTGGCAAGTAACTCACCTCCTGACTCCCCAAAACCTGTCCACCATCTACAAGGCACAAGTCAGGAGTGTGGTAGAATACCATCTACTTGCCTGGATGAGTGTGGCTCCAGCCACAATGAAGAAGCTCGACACCGGCCAGGACAAAGCAGCCCCGCTTGATTGACACCCCTTCCACAAACATTCACCCCCGCCACCACCGACACACAGTAGCAGCAGTGTCTACCAACGACAAGATACACTGCAGGAACTCTAAAGGCTCCTGAGACAGCACCTTCCAAACCCACAACCACTAGGATCTAGAAGGACAAGGGCAGCAGATACATGGGAACACCACCACCTGGAAGTTCCCCTCCAAGCCACTCACCATTCTGACTTGGAAATATTTCGCCGTTCCTTCACTGTCGCTAGGTTAATATAGAAACCATAGAAAAGTTACAGCACAGAAGAAGGCCATTCGGCCCATCCTGTCCATGCCAGCCCGAGGACACCCAGGTGCTTTTTCTAATCCCACCTTCCTGCACCCGGCCCATAGCCCTGCAGCTTACAGCACTTAAGGTGCAGATCCAGGTACTTTTTAAAGAGTTTAGAGTTTCTGCCTCTACCATCAACTTGGGCAGCGAATTCCAGACACTCACTACCCTCTGTGTAAAAAAGTTCTTCCTCATGTCCTCCCTACACCCTCTGCCACTTATCTTGAATCTATGTCCCCTGGTTCTAGAATTCTCCACCAAAGGAAACAAGGACTTCAGCAAAGCCTTTGACAAGGTCCCACATGGGAGACTTATAAAGAAGGCAAATGCACATGGGATACAGGGTAATTTGATAAGGTGGATTCAGAATTGGTTTAGTTGTAGGAGGCAGAGGGTGATGACAGAAGGATGCTTTAGTGACTGGAAGCCAGTGTCCAGTGGTGTACCACAGGGATCTGTGCTGGGTCCCTTATTATTCATCATTTATATAAACGACATAGATGACTATGTGGGGGGTAGGATTAGTAAGTTTGCGGATGACACAAAGATTGGCCTGGTGGTTAACAGTGAAGTTGAGTGTCTTGGGCTACAGGAAGATATAGACGGGATGGTCAAATGGGCAGATAAGTGGCAGATGGAATTTAACCCTGAAAAGTGTGAGGTGATACACTTTGGAAGGAACAATTTGACAAGGAAGTATTCAATGAACAGCATGGCACTAGGAAATTCTGAGGAACAAAGTAACCTTGGCGTGTGTGTCCATAGATCTCTGAAGGCAGAGAGGCTTGTTAGTGGGGTGGTGAAAAAGGCATATGGGACACTTGCCTTTATCAATCAAGACATAGATTACAAAAGTAGGGAGGTCATGTTGGAGTTGTATAGAACCTTGGTGAGGCCACAGCTGGAGTACTGTGTGCAGTTCTGGTCACCACATTATAGGAAGGATGTGATTGCACTGGAGGGGGTGCAGAGGAGATTCACCAGGATGTTGCCTGGGATGAAACATTTAAGTTATGAAGAGAGGTTGGATAGACTTGGATTGTTTTCGTTGGAGCAGAGAAGACTGAGGGGGAACCTGATGGGGGTGTACAAGATTATGAGGGGCATGGACTGGGTGGATAGGGAGCAGCTGTTCCTCTTAGTTGAAGGGTCAGTCACGAGGGGGCATAGCTTCAAGGTGAGGGGCAGGATGTTTAGGGGGGATGTGAGGAAAAACCTTTTTACCCAGAGGGTGGTGATGGTCTGGAATGCGCTGCCTGGGAGGGTGGTGGAGGTGGGTTGCCTCACATCCTTTAAAAAGTACCTGGATGAGAACTTGGCACGTCTTAACATTCAAGGCTATGGGCCAAGTGCTGGTAAATGGGATTAGGTAGGTAGGTCAGGTGTTTCTCACGTGTCAGTGCATACTCGATGGGCCGAAGGGCCTCTTTTGCACTGTGAGATTCTGTGTTTCTGTGATTCCCTCCCTAACAGCACTGTAGCTGTACCTACACCACGTGAATTGCAGCGGTTCAAGAAGGCAGCTCATCACCACCTTCTCAAGGGGCAATTAGGGTTGGGCAATAAATGCTGGCCCAGCCAGCAAAGCCCACATCCCATGAATTAATGAATAAATAAATGGGGGAGGTGTAGTATGAGGCTGTTTGGCAGAACAAGTGTTTATGCGGGATTGGGGAATCAGTACCGCCCACATCCTGATGTAGAGAGTCACATGATGGTCGACTGTGTGTAGTAGAGTCTAACAGAAGCCAGCATGGAGACAGCTCCCATGCAGGGCTGTGCTTTGGATGAGTTTATGGCTATGAGTTGTTTATAAACAGTTAATGTTCAACCATAAAAGCCTCTAGACCTGTTAGTGAGATAGCAAACAACCTTCCAACAGTTCCCTCCAAGGCAAACTGCCATGAAGCAGTTCACAGCACAGGGAGCGCCCAGGCATATAGAATCAGAGAATGTTTGCAGCACAGAAAGAGGCTGTGACTAACACTGGAGCAACTTCTCTTTGCAATGTTATCATTACACTTGGCAATGCATTGCGCTCTAAAATTCAAGACTTGATAAATCCTAAATGTTCTTCATGACATTTTAAAAAAACAAAATCCACAGAAATAAGAGATGCTAATGAAACCTGGAAAACAAAGTGAAACTTAAATGTTTCTGATTTTCACAAGCTGTTCCAACACTTGCTGCAACAGAAAAACAGAAACAGAATTACCTGGAAAAACTCAGCAGGTCTGGCAGCATCGGCAGGGAAGAAAAGAGTTGACGTTTCGAGTCCTCATGACCCTCAACAGAACTAACTTACTACAATAGCCTCAAGGAAGGGAATTTCTCAATTGGAGCCAGATATGACATCACTACCCTTCTTCACCAGTTTGCACTATCTCTATATCATCGCTGAGCAGCATGAAACACAGAACTATTATATTGTCAACACATTTAAGAACACCTTGTGGAGCACCGGTTATCATGGCTGGGAGAAACTGGGATTGTTCTCCTTAGAGAAGATTATGGGGAGATTTAGTAGCAGTATCCACAATTATGAAGGGTTTTGATAGAGCAATTAGGGACAACCTGTTTCCTCTATGAGTGGGTTGGTAATTTGAACCCATAGATTTAAAATTATCAACAAAAGTAATAGAGGGGAAATGAAAAGAGATGTTTGCACACAGAGTTATCAAGACCTGGAATGCACTATTGAAAGAGAGGTAGGAATCTTATCATATTGGAACTTTTAAAAGAGAATTGAGTACATACTCGAATAGACCTCTATGATTGTAGGATTCTATAATATGTACTGGAGTACATACTGGGAGAGTATATATTGAATACATACTCAAATAGACCTCTATGATTCTAGGATTCTATAATATGTACTGGAGTACATACTGGGAGAGTATATATTGAGTATATACTTGAATAGACCTCTATGATTCTAGGATTCTATAATATGTACTGGAGTACATACTGGGAGAGTATATATTGAGTATATACTTGAATAGACCTCTATGATTCTAGGATTCTATAATATGTACTGGAGTACATACTGGGAGAGTATATATTGAATACATACTCAAATAGACCTCTATGATTCTAGGATTCTATAATATGTACTGGAGTACATACTGGGAGAGTATATATTGAGTATATACTTGAATAGACCTCTATGATTCTAGGATTCTATAATATGTACTGGAGTACATACTGGGAGAGTATATATTGAATACATACTCAAATAGACCTCTATGATTCTAGGATTCTATAATATGTACTGGAGTACATACTGGGAGAGTATATATTGAATACATACTCAAATAGACCTCTATGATTCTAGGATTCTATAATATGTACTGGAGTACATACTGGGAGAGTATATATTGAATACATACTCGAATAGACCTCTATGATTCTAGGATTCTATAATATGTACTGGAGTACATACTGGGAGAGTATATATTGAGTATATACTCGAATAGACCTCTATGATTCTAGGATTCTATAATATGTACTGGAGTACATACTGGGAGAGTATATATTGAGTATATACTTGAATAGACCTCTATGATTCTAGGATTCTATAATATGTACTGGAGTACATACTGGGAGAGTATATATTGAGTATATACTTGAATAGACCTCTATGATTCTAGGATTCTATAATATGTACTGGAGTACATACTGGGAGAGTATATATTGAGTATATACTTGAATAGACCTCTATGATTCTAGGATTCTATAATATGTACTGGAGTACATACTGGGAGAGTATATATTGAGTATATACTTGAATAGACCTCTATGATTCTAGGATTCTATAATATGTACTGGAGTACATACTGGGAGAGTATATGTTGAGTATATACTTGAATAGACCTCTATGATTCTAGGATTCTATAATATGTACTGGAGTACATACTGGGAGAGTATATATTGAGTATATACTTGAATAGACCTCTATGATTCTAGGATTCTATAATATGTACTGGAGTACATGCTGGGTGCGTACATATTGAGTATATACTCGAAGAGGACTGACCTGCAGGGTCAGGGGAAAAAACTGTGGTGTGGGGCTAAAGTGCACAGCTCTTTCAGAGCTGACAGGCATGACAAGGCAAATGGCCCCCTTCCCTGCTATAAGACTCTCTGATTCTATGATCATTGAAGAAATCCAAACAACAGAGTCACCAGGGGTAACTTTAACCCTGCTGGTCATTGGGAAATGAGGGTTTTTGTGCTGCTCAATATTGTGGCCAATAAAATCCAGGATTGTGTAAAAAATCCTATTGCTTTCTGCCTGGGCTGCTCAGTTGAAATTGCCCTCATTATTTTAGCAGGTCAAATGTCTGCTGCAAAATTTTCCTGTCTCTTAAATGTGCCTTGCAGCCTGTTGCTTGTCGAGGGTAATGATGGCCCTGAGTTAGCTGTGTCACCTCTTTAACTGCTGCTGTTTTCCAGTGTCAAACTTAATATTGCCACAAGTATGTTGAAGTGGGAAGAAGAAGCAGTTTGTTTATTTATAAAGCATCTTCTTCCTGTTCCCTCACACATCTTTACATCTTTCAAAGATACCAAGTCACCTCTCGAGTGGAGCTATTAATGAGACATGGGTAAATACAGCAGCCAGATAGCACTAAGCAAAACCCCACAGACATTGGCCTGATAAGTGACCAGTTGATGTGTTCTGTTGGTATTGGTTCAGGGATTAAATGTCGTCCAGGATACTGGATGTGGACTAAAAAAAGAAAATGCTGGAAAAACTCAGAAGGCCTGGCAGTTTCTGTGGAGAGAGAAACAGAGGGCAGGATTTTACCGTCAGTGAGCAGGGGGTGGGGCCCACTTGCCGACGCGTAAAATGATGTGAGATGATGTTGGGCAGAACCCCCGAAGTCATCCCACCCCATTTAAATGTTCAGGAAGGCAGGGGCGCAGCTAAATCAGCTGTCCGGCCGCCGACCTGTCAATGGCCAATTGAGGTCATTAACAGGATCATTTAAACAATTAAAGGACCAGGGGCCCCGGCGGCAAATAGAGAAAACATGAAACCTCATCCACCGGCGGGTTGTAAGGATTTAACCAGTTTAATAAAGGTTTAGTGTAAATTATGAACATGTCTCATCTCATGTGAAATTGTCACATGAGGGGGGACATGTTAAGGATTTTTCTTTCTAATTTTCATATTTTTAGAAGTGTCAGCGATCTCCCTGAGGCTGCACTTAGCCTCAGGGGGATGTGCGCTCTATCGTGCGCATGTGTGTAAGAGTGCACTCTCGCATTTGGGGAATCCCCCCCCACGCCTGCACAGGGAGCCCATAGCGCTTCCCACCGGATGTCACGCTGGGTGGGCCTTAATCGGCCTGCCCATGTAAAATGGCGCCGGGCCCAATTGTCTGGCAGGGATCGGCTCCCCGCCCACCGGAAATTGGGTCAGACCCACCCACCTGACAGGCAGGAATTTCTGCCCAGAGTTAACATTTTGAGTCCAATCAGACTCTTCTTCAGTCCAAATTTCAGATAATTCACATCTCTGCAGCTGCAGTATTTTGATTTGATTATACTGGGTGGAAACCCCTGGTCATTTTCCGTGCACCTAAAGAGGCAGACTGGAATTCAATTTAATGGCTTTCAGAACATCAGCACCTTTGGCAGTGTAGCACTCACAGTAGGTCATAGCTGCTACTACTCTGCCTGTTTTCATGTCTTCCTCCCATTCCTTGTGCAGACCAAGGATGTCCATGACCAAACACTGTGAAGCATTTTCTTAAAGGAAGACCACACTTCCTGGATTAAGCAGGATCTTACTCTGTTAAAAGCAAAATACTGCGGATGCCGGAAATCTGAAACAAAAACAGAAATTGCTGGAAAAACTCAGCAGGTCTAACAGCATCTGTGGAGAGAGAGAGACAGAGTTAACGTTTCGAGTCTGTATGACTCTTCTTCTTACTTTTTGTATTAGTTTCAATCCTATTTTTGCCAGTAATAGATTCAAATTCCCTCTGCCATTCATATAATAACAGTGTTGACTCAGGTTCTGGGTTTAAGTCTCATATTAGAGATTAGAGTGCAAAATCTAGACTAACACTCTACACCAGTGTGCTACTGAGTGCTATACTGTCTGAGTATTCTTTTGGATGAGATATTAAACCTCTCAGGTGAATGTTAAAGATCCCATGGTACTATTTCAAAAAGAACAATGTTGTGAAAGGTGCTATACAAATTCAAGTCCTTATAAAATCAATGATTCTTATGATTGGTTGCTACAGGAGACTTTGAGACTATAAACATGTCTCCATTTACAATTTCCAGTTAGAACAGCCAGCTCTGATGGCGTTTAGACCACCATTCACCTGACTGGAACATTTGTGAATGAGAAAATGTCCGGACAAAGTGGATTTTCAGTCAGATTGTGTAAATAGTTAATCCAGCTGCAAAACAAATCAGACGACAGAGTGTCGGAGCAGCAGGAGGAAAGCAATTCCAGGAATGTGCAAAGAATATTCTAATTTCCTGGGACTGTTTGATTAATCTCAGCTGAGGAAAGGATAATAGAGCAGGATCGTCTGTTCTGCTCATGTCACAAAATGAACACAGTTCAAACATGGCCAGTCATGGATTTGATATTACAGTCATGTCAGCCAAAATCAGGACTTCATCCAGGGATCATGCAGGTATCAGTCCACTGGCCCTGAAGCAGATCACAGCTATGCTGTCAGGAGAGCCCATCTTCACACAGCTTTCTCTCAAACCACAAAGCAACCCTTGCTGCATGTCCATGGATTTCTGATTGCCATAACAGCACAGAGCAGAATATATATCAGGTCGTTGCCCACCTGATATAACCTCGAGAAACCCCTCAGATCCTTCAATGATCCGATGCAAATATATACGAGTGAATGTTCAAAGTAAATTTCCCTCAGGGCATTGCTGATGCTGAATAGGTGGGTTTGAGTTAGGGATGTATAGCTGGGGTTCTGCTGTGTGATGAAAATTTCTATCAAGATGTCACCTAGAGGCAAGACAGCATCATAATGCCCAAAAGAACAATGCATGACAGGCAAGCAAATGTAATAATTGTGGATAGATATAATTATGTATTGAAGTTCAGGCAAGTATCATAAACAAGGGTTCAGCAGAAACAGGGTGATATTGAATCTAAATCAAACTGAAGGACTTGCTGTTCCACATATCGAGTTAGTCACACTCTCCAATGTCCAGAAACTGGCAGAGGCCTCATTAGACTAAGCTATAACGTTATTAAAAAAAATACTGAACACAAAAGTGCAGCTGGAGAGATTAGCCAGTTTCTGACTGGGGTGAGATCACCTGGTACCAGAGGTGGGCACTGAATAATGTTACTCAGCGTCAGAGTGACCTCCTGGTTGACCTTTGATTCCCTAAAGCTGCAGGACAGGAATTTCTTTGTAATTGGTTGGCAGCTTGAGCTGTGTTCTGACTGTCCCAGCTGATTACAAGCCTTCGCTTTACAAATAATTGATGCGCTTTAGTACATCCTGCTGTTATGATAGGCGCTGTATAAATTCAGGTTCTTTCTTTATGTTTCATGGTTTCTATTCAGAAGCCGGTCAGGTGCACAAAGATGAGAGTCACATTTGTGAAAAGCAATCATTATTATTCAGAGGGCATTTGCAATGCTGCAACTGCATCAGGGAGGCTGATAGGCCAATGTACAATATCCACAAGAACTTATTGGTAGCCGTTTCCATTTTATCATGTGCTGCTTCTCCTGGTGCCCTCAGGCTTAACATGCATCACAATTATTGCAATTATTTCCAGTACCTAGTGGATTTGCACTCCAGGGGAGTCTACAGCACCAATACCAGTTTAGAAAGGTGGTCTGAGAAGGTCGGTGTGTGCTAGTTGAAAATTGACAAGATGATAAGAACATGAGGATGCTTTGTTCAGCCTATATCTTATTGATCTCGAAGATACAGCCAGGTGAATTTCAACCCATCTATATATTTTACACCTATATGAAACTACATCCATAAATAAAATTTAAATGCACATAGTTTATTCATTTTCTATTGCTATTTTAGTATTTTAGGTAATGAATGTCTAGTTACTACACTAAGGCTGCCCTTCAAACTGGTTGTATTCGGAAAGTATGGTGATGTAGGCAGATGTACGAGTCTCAATGCCCTCTGTACTTGTGACCACTCCCAGGACGCAACTCTGAGCAGGCACGAGCCACTGTTGGGCGTTTCCAAACCCCGGTAAATCTGTGAAGCTTTTACTCAGTTGCCTTTTTATGGATTGAATGCATTCCGACCCGGTGCTTTGAAGCATAATTAAATTAGGATATAGAAAAGGTTATGGTAACATTGTAAACCTTCCCATGGGCTTTGCTCCCGTTTGGTGCCTTTAGTGAAAACTTCATTAATTATGGATCTGGAATTTCCTGGAGCAGTGTAAGTGCAAATTTGCTTGGTTTCTATGCCGATTCTGCAGGTGGTATTTAGTCAAAATTTCCTGCCAATTTCATTTGCATTTGCCAGAATTTAAAAGCTGATGTAAATGAGCAGAAATCAGCCAGTTATGTTTCAAGGAAAGCTTAAAACCGACAATAGATTCTTTCTTTCAACGTAATTAACAAAGAGAGTTATGGGGAAGAATTTTTCATATGGTGGGCGGGCTCTGCGGGGGTGGGGGTGGGCGAGGCTGGAGTGGGAGTGGGTGGGAGTGGGTGGGAGTGGGTCGGAGTGGGCGGGAGTGGGTCGGAGTGGGAGTGGGTGGGAGTGGGTGGGAGTGGGAGTGGGCGGGAGTGGGTGGGAGTGGGAGTGGGAGTGGGAGTGGGCGGGAGTGGGTGGGAGTGGGAGTGGGAGTGGGTGGGAGTGGGTGGGAGTGGGAGTGGGAGTGGGTGGGAGTGGGTGGGAGTGGGTGGGAGTGGGTGGGGGTGGGAGTGGGTGGGAGTGGGTGGGAGTGGGAGTGGGAGTGGGAGTGGGCGGGAGTGGGTGGGAGTGGGAGTGGGAGTGGGAGTGGGAGTGGGTGGGAGTGGGTGGGAGTGGGTGGGAGTGGGAGTGGGAGTGGGAGTGGGTGGGAGTGGGAGTGGGAGTGGGTGGGAGTGGGTGGGAGTGGGAGAGGGAGTGGGTGGGAGTGGGAGTGGGAGTGGGTGGGAGTGGGTGGGAGTGGGAGTGGGAGTGGGAGTGGGTGGGAGTGGGAGTGGGAGTGGGAGTGGGTGGGAGTGGGTGGGAGTGGGAGTGGGAGTGGGAGTGGGAGTGGGTGGGAGTGGGAGTGGGAGTGGGAGTGGGAGTGGGTGGGAGTGGGAGTGGGAGTGGGAGTGGGAGTGGGTGGGAGTGGGAGTGGGAGTGGGTGGGAGTGGGTGGGAGTGGGAGTGGGAGTGGGAGTGGGTGGGAGTGGGAGTGGGAGTGGGAGTGGGTGGGAGTGGGAGTGGGAGTGGGAGTGGGAGTGGGTGGGAGTGGGAGTGGGAGTGGGAGTGGGAGTGGGTGGGAGTGGGAGTGGGAGTGGGAGTGGGAGTGGGAGTGGGAGTGGGAGTGGGTGGGAGTGGGAGTGGGAGTGGGAGTGGGAGTGGGTGGGAGTGGGAGTGGGGGTGGGAGTGGGAGTGGGTGGGAGTGGGAGTGGGAGTGGGAGTGGGAGTGGGTGGGAGTGGGAGTGGTGGGAGTGGGTGGGAGTGGGGAGTGGGAGTGGGAGTGGGAGTGGGTGGGAGTGGGAGTGGGGGTGGGAGTGGGAGTGGGAGTGGGTGGGAGTGGGAGTGGGAGTGGGTGGGAGTGGGTGGGAGTGGGTGGGAGTGGGAGTGGGAGTGGGAGTGGGAGTGGGAGTGGGAGTGGGAGTGGGAGTGGGTGGGAGTGGGAGTGGGAGTGGGAGTGGGAGTGGGTGGGAGTGGGAGTGGGAGAGGGAGTGGGAGTGGGAGTGGGAGTGGGAGTGGGAGTGGGAGTGGGAGTGGGAGTGGGAGTGGGTGGGAGTGGGAGTGGGAGTGGGAGTGGGAGTGGGTGGGAGTGGGAATGGGAGTGGGAGTGGGAGTGGGAGTGGGAGTGGGTGGGAGTGGGAGTGGGAGTGGGAGTGGGAGTGGGAGTGGGAGTGGGTGGGAGTGGGAGTGGGAGTGGGTGGGAGTGGGAGTGGGAGTGGGAGAGTGAGTGGGAGTGGGTGGGAGTGGGAGTGGGAGTGGGAGTGGGAGTGGGAGTGGGTGGGAGTGGGAGTGGGAGTGGGTGGGAGTGGGAGTGGGAGTGGGAGTGGGAGTGGGAGTGGGGTGGGTGGGAGTGGAGTGGGAGTGGGAGTGGGAGTGGAGTGGGAGTGGGTGGGAGTGGGAGTGGGAGTGGGAGTGGGAGTGGGGTGGGAGTGGGAGTGGGAGTGGGAGTGGGAGTGGGAGTGGGTGGGAGTGGGAGTGGGGAGTGGGAGTGGGAGTGGGAGTGGGAGTGGGTGGGAGTGGGAGTGGGAGTGGGAGTGGGAGTGGGAGTGGGAGTGGGAGTGGGAGGGAGTGGGAGTGGGTGGGAGTGGGAGTGGGTGGGAGTGGGAGTGGGAGTGGGAGTGGGAGTGGGAGTGGGAGTGGGAGTGGGAGTGGGAGTGGGAGTGGGAGTGGGAGTGGGAGTGGGAGTGGGAGTGGGAGTGGGAGTGGGAGTGGGTGGGAGTGGGAGTGGGAGTGGGAGTGGGAGTGGGAGTGGGAGTGGGAGTGGGAGTGGGAGTGGGAGTGGGTGGGAGTGGGAGTGGGAGTGGGAGTGGAGTGGGAGTGGGAGTGGGTGGGAGTGGGAGTGGGTGGGAGTGGGAGTGGGTGGGAGTGGGAGTGGGTGGGAGTGGGTGGGAGTGGGAGTGGGAGTGGGAGTGGGAGTGGGAGTGGGAGTGGGTGGGAGTGGGAGTGGGTGGGAGTGGGAGTGGGTGGGAGTGGGAGTGGGAGTGGAGTGGGAGTGGGTGGGAGTGGGAGTGGGAGTGGGTGGAGTGGGAGTGGGTGGGAGTGGGAGTGGAGTGGGAGTGGAGTGGGTGGAGTGGGAGTGGGAGTGGGTGGGAGTGGAGTGGGAGGGAGTGGGAGTGGGAGTGGGAGTGGGAGTGGGTGGGAGTGGGAGTGGGTGGGAGTGGGAGTGGGTGGGAGTGGGAGTGGGAGTGGGAGTGGGTGGGAGTGGGAGTGGGAGTGGGTGGGAGTGGGAGAGGGAGTGGGAGTGGGAGTGGGTGGGAGTGGGAGTGGGTGGGAGTGGGAGTGGGTGGGAGTGGGAGTGGGAGTGGGAGTGGGAGTGGGTGGGAGTGGGAGTGGGAGTGGGAGTGGGTGGGAGTGGGAGTGGGGTGGGAGTGGGAGTGGGAGTGGGTGGGAGTGGAGTGGGAGTGGGTGGGAGTGGGTGGGGATGTGGGTGGGAGTGGAGTGGGAGTGGGAGTGGGAGTGGGAGTGAGTGGGGGGGAGTGGGAGTGGGGTGGGAGTGGGAGTGGGATGGGAGTGGGTGGGAGTGGGTTGGGAGTGGAGTGGGAGTGGGAGTGGAGTGGAGTGGGAGTGGGAGTGGAGTGGGAGTGGGAGTGGGAGGGGAGTGGGAGTGGGAGTGGGAAGTGGGAGTGGGAGTGGGAGTGGAGTGGGAGTGGGGTGGGAGTGGGTGTGGGAGTGGGAGTGGGAGTGGAGTGGGAGTGGGTGGGACGTGGGAGTGGAGTGGGAGTGGGTGGGAGTGGAGTGGGTGGGAGTGGGAGTGGGAGTGGGAGTGGAGTGGGTGGGAGTGGAGTGGGAGTGGACGTGGGTGGGAGTGGGAGTGGGAGTGGGTGGGAGTGGGTAGGGTGGGAGTGGGATGAGTGAGGTGGGAGTGGAGTGGGTGGGAGTGGAGTGGGAGTGGGTGGGAGTGGGAGTGGGAGTGGGAGTGGGTGGGAGTGGGAGTGGGTGGGAGTGGGAGTGGGTGGAGTGGGAGTGGAGTGGGAGTGGGAGTGGGTGGGAGTGGGAGTGGGAGTGGGAGTGGGTGGGAGTGGGAGTGGGAGTGGGAGTGGGAGTGGGTGGGAGTGGGAGTGGGAGTGGGAGTGGGAGTGGGTGGGAGTGGGAGTGGGAGTGGGTGGGAGTGGGAGTGGGTGGGAGTGGGAGTGGGAGTGGGAGTGGGAGTGGGAGTGGGAGTGGGAGTGGGTGGGAGTGGGAGTGGGTGGGAGTGGGAGTGGGAGTGGGAGTGGGAGTGGGTGGGAGTGGGAGTGGGTGGGAGTGGGAGTGGGTGGGAGTGGGAGTGGGAGTGGGAGTGGGTGGGAGTGGGAGTGGGAGTGGGTGGAGTGGGAGGGGAGTGGGAGTGGGAGTGGGTGGGAGTGGGAGTGGGTGGGAGTGGGAGTGGGTGGGAGTGGGAGTGGGAGTGGGAGTGGGAGTGGGTGGGAGTGGGAGTGGGAGTGGGAGTGGGTGGGAGTGGGAGTGGGGGTGGGAGTGGGAGTGGGAGTGGGTGGGAGTGGGAGTGGGAGTGGGTGGGAGTGGGTGGGAGTGGGTGGGAGTGGGAGTGGGAGTGGGTGGGAGTGGGAGTGGGAGTGGGTGGGAGTGGGAGTGGGAGTGGGAGTGGGAGTGGGTGGGAGTGGGAGTGGGAGTGGGAGTGGGAGTGGGTGGGAGTGGGAGTGGGAGTGGGAGTGGGTGGAGTGGGAGTGGGGTGGGAGTGGGAGTGGGAGTGGGTGGGAGTGGGAGTGGGAGTGGGAGTGGGTGGGAGTGGGTGGGAGTGGGAGTGGGAGTGGGAGTGGGAGTGGGAGTGGGAGTGGGAGTGGGAGTGGGAGTGGGAGTGGGTGGGAGTGGGAGTGGGAGTGGGAGTGGGAGTGGGTGGGAGTGGGAGTGGGAGTGGGAGTGGGAGTGGGAGTGGGAGTGGGTGGGAGTGGGAGAGGGAGTGGGTGGGAGTGGGAGTGGGAGTGGAGTGGGAGTGGGAGTGGGTGGGAGTGGGTGGGAGTGGGAGTGGGAGTGGGAGTGGGTGGGAGTGGGAGTGGGAGTGGGAGTGGGAGTGGGAGTGGGAGTGGGTGGGAGAGGGAGTGGGAGTGGGTGGGAGTGGGAGTGGGAGTGGGAGTGGGAGTGGGTGGGAGTGGGTGGGAGTGGGAGTGGGAGTGGGAGTGGGAGTGGGAGGTGGAGTGGGTGGGAGTGGGAGTGGGAGTGGGTGGGAGTGGGAGTGGGAGTGGGAGTGGGAGTGGGTGGGAGTGGGAGTGGGAGTGGGAGTGGGAGTGGGAGTGGGAGTGGGTGGGAGTGGGAGTGGGAGTGGGTGGGAGTGGGAGTGGGAGTGGGAGTGGGAGTGGGTGGAGTGGGTGGGAGTGGGGTGGGAGTGGGAGTGGGAGTGGGTGGGAGTGGGAGTGGGAGTGGGAGTGGGAGTGGGAGTGGGTGGGAGTGGTGGAGTGGGTGGGAGTGGGAGTGGGAGTGGGAGTGAGAGTGGGAGTGGGTGGGAGTGGAGTGGGTGGGAGAGGGTGGGAGTGGGAGTGGGAGTGGGAGTGGGGTGGGAGTGGGAGTGGGTGGGAGTGGGTGGGAGTGGGAGTGGGTGGGAGTGGGAGTGGGAGTGGGAGTGGGTGGGAGTGGGAGTGGGTGGAGAGGGAGGGGGAGTGGGAGTGGAGTGGGTGCGGAGAGGGGGCGAGGGGGGTGGAGTGAGGAGTGGGTGGATGTCGGGGGGTGGGAGGGGGTGGGACGTGGAGTGGAGTGGGGAGTGGGTGGGAGTGGGAGGTGGGTGGGAGTGGATAGTGGGAGTGGGAGTGGGTGGGAGTGGGTGGGAGTGGGAGTGGGAGTGGGAGTGGGAGTGGGAGTGGAGTGGGAGTGGGTGGGAGTGGGTGGGAGTGGGTGGGAGTGGGAGTGGGAGTGGGAGTGGGAGTGGGAGTGGGAGTGGGAGTGGGTGGGAGTGGGTGGGAGTGGGAGTGGGTGGGAGTGGGTGGGAGTGGGTGGGAGTGGGAGTGGGTGGGAGTGGGAGTGGGAGTGGGAGTGGGTGGGAGTGGGTGGGAGTGGGAGTGGGTGGGAGTGGGTGGGAGTGGGTGGGAGTGGGTGGGAGTGGGTGGGAGTGGGTGGGAGTGGGAGTGGGTGGGAGTGGGAGTGGGAGTGGGTGGGAGTGGGTGGGAGTGGGTGGGAGTGGGAGTGGGAGTGGGTGGAGTGGGAGTGGGAGTGGGTGGGAGTGGGTGGGAGTGGGAGTGGGTGGGAGTGGGAGTGGGAGTGGGAGTGGGTGGGAGTGGGTGGGAGTGGGAGTGGGTGGGAGTGGGTGGGAGTGGGTGGGAGTGGGTGGGAGTGGGAGTGGGTGGGAGTGGGAGTGGGTGGGAGTGGGAGTGGGAGTGGGTGGGAGTGGGTGGGAGTGGGTGGGAGTGGGAGTGGGAGTGGGTGGGAGTGGGAGTGGGTGGGAGTGGGTGGGAGTGGGAGTGGGTGGGAGTGGGAGTGGGTGGGAGTGGGAGTGGGAGTGGGTGGGAGTGGGTGGGAGTGGGTGGGAGTGGGAGTGGGTGGGAGTGGGTGGGAGTGGGTGGGAGTGGGAGTGGGTGGGAGTGTGAGTGGGTGGGAGTGGGTGGGAGTGGGAGTGGGTGGGAGTGGGTGGGAGTGGGAGTGGGAGTGGGTGGGAGTGGGAGTGGGTGGGAGTGGGAGTGGGTGGGAGTGGGAGTGGGAGTGGGAGTGGGTGGGAGTGGGAGTGGGAGTGGGTGGGAGTGGGAGTGGGAGTGGGAGTGGGTGGGAGTGGGAGTGGGAGTGGGTGGGAGTGGGAGTGGGTGGGAGTGGGAGTGGGAGTGGGTGGGAGTGGGAGTGGGAGTGGGTGGGAGTGGGAGTGGGTGGGAGTGGGAGTGTGGGTGGGAGTGGGAGTGGGAGTGGGAGTGGGTGGGAGTGGGAGTGGGAGTGGGTGGGAGTGGGAGTGGGTGGGAGTGGGAGTGGGTGGGAGTGGGAGTGGGAGTGGGAGTGGGAGTGGGAGTGGGAGTGGGAGTGGGAGTGGGAGTGGGAGTGGGAGTGGGTGGGAGTGGGTGGGAGTGGGAGTGGGAGTGGGAGTGGGAGTGGGAGTGGGAGTGGGTGGGAGTGGGAGTGGGAGTGGGAGTGGGTGGGAGTGGGAGTGGGAGTGGGAGTGGGTGGGTGGGAGTGTGGGTGGGGGTGGGTGGGAGTGGGAGTGGGAGTGGGTGGGAGTGGGTGGGAGTGGGGGGAGTGGGAGTGGGAGTGGAGTGGGAGTGGGAGTGGGAGTGGGAGTGGGTGGGAGTGGAGTGGGAGTGGGTGGGAGTGGGTGGGAGTGGGAGTGGGAGTGGGAGTGGGTGGGAGTGGGTGGGAGGGGTGGGAGTGGGAGTGGGAGTGGGAGTGGGTGGGAGTGGGAGTGGGAGTGGGAGTGGGTGGGAGTGGGAGTGGGTGGGAGTGGGAGTGGGTGGGAGTGGGTGGGAGTGGGAGTGGGAGTGGGTGGGAGTGGGAGTGGGTGGGAGTGGGTGGGAGTGGGAGTGGGAGTGGGTGGGAGTGGGTGGGAGTGGGAGTGGGAGTGGGTGGGAGTGGGAGTGGGAGTGGGTGGGAGTGGGAGTGGGAGTGGGAGTGGGAGTGGGGAGGGGGTGGGAGTGGGGAGTGGGAGTGGGTGGGAGTGGGAGTGGGAGTGGGTGGGAGTGGGTGGGAGTGGGAGTGGGTGGGAGTGGGAGTGGGAGTGGGAGTGGGAGTGGGAGTGGGTGGGAGTGGGAGTGGGGTGGGAGTGGGTGGGAGTGGGAGTGGGAGTGGGAGTGGGAGTGGGAGTGGGTGGGAGTGGGTGGGAGTGGAGTGGGTGGGAGTGGGTGGGAGTGGGAGTGGGTGGGAGTGGGAGTGGGAGTGGGAGTGGAGTGGGAGTGGGAGTGGGAGTGGGTGGGTGGGAGTGGGTGGGAGTGGGAGTGGGAGTGGGAGTGGGAGTGGGAGTGGAGGGGAGTGGGAGTGGGTGGGAGTGGGTGGGAGTGGGTGGGAGTGGGAGTGGGTGGGAGTGGGAGTGGGAGTGGGAGTGGGAGTGGGAGTGGGAGTGGGAGTGGGAGTGGGTGGGAGTGGGTGGGAGTGGGTGGGAGTGGGAGTGGGTGGGAGTGGGAGTGGGAGTGGGTGGGAGTGGGTGGGAGTGGGTGGGAGTGGGAGTGGGAGTGGGTGGGAGTGGAGTGGGAGTGGGTGGGAGTGGGTGGGAGTGGGAGTGGGTGGGAGTGGGAGTGGGTGGGAGTGGGTGGGAGTGGGAGTGGGAGTGGGTGGGTCTGGAGTGGGAGAGGGAGTGGGAGTGGGTGGGAGTGGGAGTGGGAGTGGGAGTGGGTGGGAGTGGGTGGGAGTGGGAGTGGGAGTGGGTGGGAGTGGGTGGGAGTGGGTGGGAGTGGGAGTGGGAGTGGGAGTGGGTGGGAGTGGGAGTGGGTGGGAGTGGGTGGGAGTGGGTGGGAGTGGGTGGGAGTGGGAGTGGGAGTGGGTGGGAGTGGGAGTGGGAGTGGGAGTGGGAGTGGGTGGGAGTGGGAAGTGGGTGGGAGTGGGTGGGAGTGGGTGGGAGTGGGAGTGGGAGTGGAGTGGGAGTGGGTGGGAGTGGGTGGGAGTGGAGTGGGGTGAGTGGGAGTGGGAGTGGGAGTGGGAGTGGGAGTGGGTGGGAGTGGGAGTGGGTGGGAGTGGGAGTGGGAGTGGGAGTGGGTGGGAGTGGGAGTGGGTGGGAGTGGGAGTGGGAGTGGGAGTGGGAGTGGGAGTGGGTGGGAGTGGGAGTGGGTGGGAGTGGGAGTGGGAGTGGGAGTGGGTGGGAGTGGGTGGGAGTGGGAGTGGGAGTGGGTGGGAGTGGGTGGGAGTGGGTGGGAGTGGGAGTGGGTGGGAGTGGGAGTGGGAGTGGGAGTGGGTGGGAGTGGGTGGGAGTGGGAGTGGGAGTGGGAGTGGGTGGGAGTGGGTGGGGGTGGGAGTGGGAGTGGGTGGAGTGGGTGGGAGTGGGTGGGGGTGGGAGTGGGAGTGGGTGGGAGTGGGTGGGAGTGGGTGGGAGTGGGAGTGGGAGTGGGTGGGAGTGGGAGGGGAGTGGGAGTGGGAGTGGGTGGGAGTGGGAGTGGGTGGGAGTGGGTGGGAGTGGGTGGGAGTGGGAGTGGGAGTGGGAGTGGGAGTGGGAGTGGGTGGGAGTGGAGTGGGAGTGGGAGTGGGAGTGGGAGTGGGAGTGGGTGGGAGTGGGTGGGAGTGGGTGGGAGTGGGTGGGGTGGGAGTGGGAGTGGGTGGGAGTGGGAGTGGGTGGGAGTGGGTGGGAGTGGGTGGGAGTGGGTGGGAGTGGGAGTGGGAGTGGGTGGGAGTGGGAGTGGGTGGGAGTGGGAGTGGGTGGGAGTGGGAGTGGGAGTGGGTGGGAGTGGGAGTGGGAGTGGGGAGTGGGAGTGGGTGGGAGTGGGAGTGGGAGTGGGAGTGGGAGTGGGTGGGAGTGGGAGTGGGTGGGAGTGGGAGTGGGAGTGGGAGTGGGAGTGGGAGTGGGAGTGGGAGTGGGAGTGGGAGTGGGAGTGGGAGTGGGAGTGGGAGTGGGAGTGGGAGTGGGAGTGGGAGTGGGAGTGGGAGTGGGAGTGGGTGGGAGTGGGAGTGGGAGTGGGTGGGAGTGGGTGGGAGTGGGAGTGGGAGTGGGAGTGGGTGGGAGTGGGTGGGAGTGGGTGGGAGTGGGAGTGGGTGGGAGTGGGTGGGAGTGGGAGGGAGTGGGTGGGAGTGGGAGTGGGTGGGAGTGGGTGGGAGTGGGAGTGGGAGTGGGTGGGAGTGGGGGGGGGGGAGTGGGAGTGGGTGGGAGTGGGAGTGGGTGGGAGTGGGTGGGAGTGGGTGGGAGTGGGTGGGAGTGGGAGTGGGAGTGGGTGGAGTGGGAGTGGGAGTGGGAGTGGGAGTGGGGTGGAGTGGAGTGGGTGGGAGTGGGAGTGGGAGTGGGTGGGAGTGGGGGAGTGGGAGTGGGAGTGGGAGTGGGGTGGGAGTGGGAGTGGGAGTGGGAGTGGGAGTGGGAGTGGGAGTGGGTGGGAGTGGGGAGTGGGAGTGGGAGTGGGAGGGGAGTGGAGTGGGAGTGGGAGTGGGAGTGGGTGGGAGTGGGAGTGGGAGTGAGTGGAGTGGGAGTGGGAGTGGGAGTGGGAGTGGGAGGGAGTGGGAGTGGGAGTGGGAGTGGGAGTGGGAGTGGGAGTGGGAGTGGGAGTGGGAGTGGGAGTGGGTGGAGTGGGAGTGGGAGTGGGAGTGGGTGGGAGTGGAGTGGGAGTGGGAGTGGGGGGAGTGGGAGTGGGAGTGGGAGTGGGTGGGAGTGGGAGTGGGAGTGGGTGGGAGTGGGTGGGAGTGGGAGAGGGAGTGGGAGTGGGAGTGGGAGTGGGAGTGGGAGTGGGTGGGAGTGGGTGGGAGTGGGAGTGGGAGTGGGTGGGAGTGGGAGTGGGAGTGGGAGTGGGTGGGAGTGGGAGTGGGAGTGGGAGTGGAGGTGGGAGTGGAGTGGGTGGGAGTGGGTGGGAGTGGGAGTGGGAGTGGGTGGGAGTGGGAGTGGGAGTGGGAGTGGGTGGGAGTGGGAGTGGGAGTGGGAGTGGGAGTGGGTGGGAGTGGGAGTGGGAGTGGGAGTGGGAGTGGGAGTGGGAGTGGGAGGGAGTGGGAGTGGGAGTGGGAGTGGGAGTGGGTGGGAGTGGGAGTGGGAGTGGGAGTGGGAGTGGGAGTGGGAGTGGGTGGGAGTGGGTGGGAGTGGGAGTGGGAGTGGGTGGGAGTGGGAGTGGGAGTGGGTGGGAGTGGGTGGGAGTGGGAGTGGGAGTGGGAGTGGGAGTGGGTGGGAGTGGGTGGGAGTGGGTGGAGTGGGTGGGAGTGGGAGTGGGAGTGGGTGGGAGGGGTGGGAGTGGGTGGGAGTGGGTGGGAGTGTGGGGAGTGGGAGTGGGAGTGGGTGGGAGTGGGAGTGGGAGTGGGTGGGAGTGGGTGGGAGTGGGTGGGAGTGGGAGTGGGTGGGAGTGGGTGGGAGTGGGAGTGGGAGTGGGAGTGGGTGGGAGTGGGTGGGAGTGGGAGTGGGAGTGGGAGTGGGTGGGAGTGGGTGGGAGTGGGGAGTGGGTGGGAGTGGGAGTGGGTGGGAGTGGGAGTGGGGGGAGGGGTGGGAGTGGGTGGAGTGGGAGTGGGAGTGGGTGGGAGTGGGTGGGAGTGGGAGTGGGAGTGGGAGTGGGTGGGAGTGGGAGTGGGAGTGGGAGTGGGTGGGAGTGGGTGGAGTGGGAGTGGGAGTGGGTGGGAGTGGGTGGGAGTGGGAGTGGGAGTGGGTGGGAGTGGGTGGGAGTGGGAGTGGGAGTGGGAGTGGGTGGGAGTGGGAGTGGGAGTGGGAGTGGGTGGGAGTGGGTGGGAGTGGGAGTGGGAGTGGGTGGGAGTGGGTGGGAGTGGGAGTGGGTGGGAGTGGGTGGGAGTGGGAGTGGGAGGGAGTGGGTGGGAGTGGGAGTGGGTGTGGGTGGGAGTGGGTGGGAGTGGGAGTGGGAGGGGGGAGTGGGAGTGGAGTGGGGGTGGGAGTGGGTGGGAGTGGGAGTGGGTGGGAGTGGGAGTGGGTGGGAGTGGGAGTGGGTGGGAGTGGGAGGGGAGTGGGTGGGAGTGGGTGGGAGTGGGTGGGAGTGGGAGTGGAGTGGGTGGGAGTGGGAGTGGGAGTGGGAGTGGGTGGGAGTGGGTGGGAGTGGGAGTGGGTGGGAGTGGGAGTGGGAGTGGGTGGGAGTGGGAGTGGGAGTGGGAGTGGGTGGGAGTGGGTGGGAGTGGGAGTGGGAGGGGTGGGAGTGGGTGGGAGTGGGAGTGGGTGGGAGTGGGTGGGAGTGGGAGTGGGAGTGGGTGGGAGTGGGTGGGAGTGGGAGGGGTGGGAGTGGGTGGGAGTGGGAGTGGGAGTGGGAGTGGGAGTGGGAGTGGGAGTGGGGTGGGTGGGAGTGGGTGGGAGTGGGAGTGGGTGGGAGTGGGAGTGGGTGGGAGTGGGTGGGAGTGGGGTGGGAGTGGGGGGGAGTGGGAGTGGGTGGGAGTGGGAGTGGGAGTGGGTGGGAGTGGGTGGGAGTGGGTGGGAGTGGGAGTGGGTGGGAGTGGGAGTGGGTGGGAGTGGGAGTGGGAGTGGGTGGGAGTGGGTGGGAGTGGGTGGGAGTGGGAGTGGGAGTGGGAGTGGGTGGGAGTGGGAGTGGGTGGGAGTGGGAGTGGGAGTGGGTGGGAGTGGGTGGGAGTGGGTGGGAGTGGGTGGGAGTGGGAGTGGGAGTGGGTGGGAGTGGGTGGGAGTGGGTGGGAGTGGGTGGGAGTGGGAGTGGGTGGGAGTGGGAGTGGGTGGGAGTGGGAGTGGGAGTGGGTGGGAGTGGGTGGGAGTGGGTGGGAGTGGGAGTGGGAGTGGGAGTGGGTGGGAGTGGGAGTGGGAGTGGGAGTGGGAGTGGGTGGGAGTGGGAGTGGGAGTGGGAGTGGGAGTGGGTGGGAGTGGGAGTGGGAGTGGGAGTGGGAGTGGGAGTGGGGAGGGGGTGGGAGTGGGAGTGGGAGTGGGTGGGAGTGGGAGTGGGAGTGGGAGTGGGAGTGGGTGGGAGTGGGAGTGGGAGTGGGTGGGAGTGGGAGTGGGAGTGGGAGTGGGAGTGGGAGTGGGAGTGGGTGGGAGTGGGAGTGGGAGTGGGAGTGGGAGTGGGTGGGAGTGGGAGTGGGAGTGGGAGTGGGAGTGGGAGTGGAGAGGGAGTGGAGTGGGAGAGGGGAGTGGGAGTGGGAGTGGGAGTGGGAGTGGGAGTGGGAGTGGGAGTGGGAGTGGGAGAGGGGAGTGGGAGTGGAGTGGGATGGGAGTGGGAGTGGGAGTGGGTGGGAGTGGGTGTGGGAGTGGGAGTGGGAGTGGGAGTGGGAGTGGGAGTGGGATAGGGAGTGGGAGTGGGAGTGGGTGGGAGTGGGTGGGAGTGGGAGTGGGGGGGAGTGGGTGGGAGTGGGTGGGAGTGGGAGTGGGAGTGGGTGGGAGTGGGTGGGAGTGGGAGTGGGTGGGAGTGGGTGGGAGTGGGAGTGGGAGTGGGTGGGAGTGGGAGTGGGAGTGGGTGGGAGTGGGAGTGGGAGTGGGTGGGAGTGGGTGGGAGTGGGTGGGAGTGGGAGTGGGTGGGAGTGGGAGTGGGTGGGAGTGGGAGTGGGTGGGAGTGGGAGTGGGAGTGGGTGGGAGTGGGAGTGGGTGGGAGTGGGAGTGGGTGGGAGTGGGTGGGAGTGGGAGTGGGTGGGAGTGGGTGGGAGTGGGTGGGAGTGGGAGTGGGAGTGGGTGGGAGTGGGTGGGAGTGGGAGTGGGTGGGAGTGGGTGGGAGTGGGTGGGAGTGGGTGGGAGTGGGAGTGGGAGTGGGAGTGGGAGTGGGAGTGGGTGGGAGTGGGTGGGAGTGGGAGTGGGAGTGGGTGGGAGTGGGTGGGAGTGGGAGTGGGTGGGAGTGGGTGGGAGTGGGTGGGAGTGGGTGGAGTGGGAGTGGGAGTGGGAGTGGGAGTGGGAGTGGGTGGGAGTGGGAGTGGGTGGGAGTGGGAGTGGGAGTGGGAGTGGGAGTGGGTGGGAGTGGGAGTGGGTGGGAGTGGGAGTGGGAGTGGGAGTGGGAGTGGGTGGGAGTGGGAGTGGGAGTGGGAGTGGGAGTGGGAGTGGGTGGGAGTGGGAGGGTGGGAGTGGGAGTGGGTGGGAGTGGGAGTGGGTGGAGTGGGAGTGGGTGGGAGTGGGTGGGAGTGGGTGGGAGTGGGAGTGGGAGTGGGTGGGAGTGGAGTGGGAGTGGGAGTGGGTGGGAGTGGGTGGGAGTGGGTGGGAGTGGGTGGGAGTGGGAGTGGGTGGGAGTGGGAGTGGGAGTGGGAGTGGGTGGGAGTGGGTGGAGTGGGTGGGAGTGGGTGGGAGTGGGAGTGGGTGGGAGTGGAGTGGGTGGGAGTGGGAGTGGGTGGGAGTGGGTGGGAGTGGGAGTGGGAGTGGGAGTGGGTGGGAGTGGGAGTGGGTGGGAGTGGGAGTGGGTGGGAGTGGGAGTGGGTGGGAGTGGGTGGGAGTGGGTGGGAGTGGGTGGGGAGGGGAGTGGGAGTGGGAGTGGGTGGGAGTGGGTGGGAGTGGGAGTGGGTGGGAGTGGGAGTGGGTGGGAGTGGGTGGGAGTGGGAGTGGGAGTGGGAGTGGGTGGGAGTGGGTGGGAGTGGGTGGGAGTGGGTGGGAGTGGGAGTGGGTGGGAGTGGGAGTGGGTGGGAGTGGGTGGGAGTGGGTGGGAGTGGGAGTGGGAGTGGGAGTGGGTGGGAGTGGGTGGGAGTGGGAGTGGGTGGGAGTGGGTGGGAGTGGGAGTGGGAGTGGGAGTGGGTGGGAGTGGGAGTGGGTGGGAGTGGGTGGGAGTGGGAGTGGGAGTGGGAGTGGGTGGGAGTGGGAGTGGGAGTGGGAGTGGGTGGGAGTGGGTGGGAGTGGGAGTGGGAGTGGGGTGGGAGTGGGAGTGGGGGGAGTGGGTGGGAGTGGGAGTGGGAGTGGGTGGGAGTGGGAGTGGGAGTGGGAGTGGGTGGGAGTGGGAGTGGGAGGAGTGGGAGTGGGTGGGAGTGGGTGGGAGTGGGAGTGGGAGTGGGTGGGAGTGGGAGTGGGTGGGAGTGGGAGTGGGTGGGAGTGGGTGGGAGTGGGTGGGAGTGGGAGGTGGAGTGGGAGTGGGAGTGGGAGTGGGAGTGGGAGTGGAGTGGGAGTGGGAGTGGGAGTGGAGAGTGGGAGTGGGAGTGGGAGTGGGAGTGGGAGTGGGAGTGGGAGTGGAGTGGGAGAGGAGTGGGAGTGGGAGTGGGAGTGGGAGTGGGAGTGGGAGTGGGAGTGGGAGTGGGAGTGGGTGGGAGTGGGAGTGGGAGTGGGAGTGGGTGGGAGTGGGAGTGGGTGGGAGTGGGAGTGGGTGGGAGTGGGTGGGAGTGGGTGGGAGTGGGTGGGAGTGGGAGTGGGAGTGGGAGTGGGTGGGAGTGGGTGGGAGTGGGAGTGGGAGTGGGTGGGAGTGGGAGTGGGTGGGAGTGGGAGTGGGTGGGAGTGGGTGGGAGTGGGTGGGAGTGGGTGGGAGTGGGAGTGGGAGTGGGAGTGGGTGGGAGTGGGTGGGAGTGGGAGTGGGTGGGAGTGGGAGTGGGTGGGAGTGGGTGGGAGTGGGAGTGGGTGGGAGTGGGTGGGAGTGGGTGGGAGTGGGAGTGGGTGGGAGTGGGTGGGAGTGGGAGTGGGAGTGGGTGGGAGTGGGAGTGGGAGTGGGAGTGGGTGGGAGTGGGAGTGGGAGTGGGAGTGGGTGGGAGTGGGAGTGGGTGGGAGTGGGTGGGAGTGGGAGTGGGTGGGAGTGGGTGGGAGTGGGGAGAGGGAGTGGGTGGGAGTGGGAGTGGGAGTGGGAGTGGGTGGAGTGGGAGTGGGAGTGGGAGTGGGTGGGAGTGGGAGGTGGAGTGGGAGTGGGAGTGGGGAGTGGGAGAAGAGAGGGAGAGGGAGTGAGAGTGGGAGTGGGAGTGGCGGGAGTGGTGAGTTGGAGTGGGAGTGGGTGGGAATGGGAGTGGGAGTGGGAGTGGGTGGGAGTGGGAGTGGAGTGGGAGTGGGTGGAGTGGGAGTGGGAGTGGGTGGGAAGTGGGAGTGGGAGTGGGACGTGGGTGGGAGTGGGAGTGGGAGTGGGAAGTGGGAGTGGGTGGGACGTGGGTGGGAGTGGGACGTGGGTGGGAGTGGGTGGGAGTGGGAGTGGGAGTGGGTGGGAGTGGGTGGGAGTGGGAGTGGGAGGTGGGTGGGAGTGGGTGGGAGTGGGAGTGGGTGGGAGTGGGTGGGAGTGGGAGTGGGAGTGAGAGTGGGAGTGGGAGTGGGAGTGGGAGTGGGAGTGGGTGGGAGTGGGTGGGAGTGGGAGTGGGTGGGAGTGGGAGTGGGAGTGGGAGTGGGTGGGAGTGGGAGTGGGAGTGGGAGTGGGAGTGGGTGGGAGTGGGAGTGGGAGTGGGAGTGGGAGTGGGTGGGAGTGGGAGTGGGAGTGGGAGTGGGGTGGGAGTGGGAGTGGGAGTGGGAGTGGGAGTGGGAGTGGGAGTGGGAGTGGGTGGCGCTGGGAGAGTGGGAGTGGGAGTGGGAGTGGGTGGGAGTGGGAGTGGGAGTGGGAGTGGAGTGGGTGGGAGTGGGAGTGGAGTGGGAGTGGGAGTGAGGAGTGGGAGTGGGAGTGGGAGTGGGTGTGGGTGGAGTGGGAGTGGGAGTGGAGTGGAGTGGGAGGTGGGAGTGGAGAGTGGGAGTGGGAGTGGGAGTGGGTGGGAGTGGGAGTGGGAGTGGGAGTGGGAGTGGGTGGGAGTGGGAGTGGGAGTGGGAGTGGGAGTGGGAGTGGGTGGGAGTGGGAGTGGGAGTGGGAGTGGGAGTGGGAGTGGGTGGGAGTGGGAGTGGGAGTGGGAGTGGGAGTGGGAGTGGGAGTGGGAGTGGGAGTGGGAGTGGGAGTGGGAGTGGGAGTGGGAGTGGGTGGGAGTGGGTGGGAGTGGGAGTGGGTGGGAGTGGGAGTGGGTGGGAGTGGGTGGGAGTGGGAGTGGGTGGGAGTGGGAGTGGGAGTGGGAGTGGGAGTGGGTGGGAGTGGAGTGGGAGTGGGAGTGGAGTGGGAGTGGGAGTGGGAGTGGGAGTGGGAGTGGGAGTGGGAGTGGGAGTGGGTGGGAGTGGGAGTGGGAGTGGGTGGGAGTGGGAGTGGGAGTGGGAGTGGGAGTGGGAGTGGGAGTGGGTGGGAGTGGGAGTGGGAGTGGGTGGGAGTGGGAGTGGGAGTGGGAGTGGGAGTGGGAGTGGGAGTGGGTGGGAGTGGGTGGGAGTGGGAGTGGGAGTGGGAGTGGGAGTGGGAGTGGGTGGGAGTGGGTGGGAGTGGGAGTGGGAGTGGGAGTGGGAGTGGGAGTGGGAGTGGGTGGGAGTGGGTGGGAGTGGGAGTGGGAGTGGGAGTGGGAGTGGGAGTGGGAGTGGGAGTGGGTGGGAGTGGGTGGGAGTGGGAGTGGGAGTGGGAGTGGGAGTGGGAGTGGGAGTGGGTGGGAGTGGGAGTGGGAGTGGGAGTGGGAGTGGGAGTGGGAGTGGGAGTGGGAGAGGGAGTGGGAGTGGGAGTGGGTGGGAGTGGGTGGGAGTGGGAGTGGGAGTGGGAGTGGGAGTGGGTGGGAGTGGGAGTGGGAGTGGGTGGGAGTGGGTGGGAGTGGGAGTGGGAGTGGGAGTGGGAGTGGGTGGGAGTGGGAGTGGGAGTGGGTGGGAGTGGGTGGGAGTGGGAGTGGGAGTGGGAGTGGGAGTGGGAGTGGGTGGGAGTGGGTGGGAGTGGGTGGGAGTGGGAGTGGGAGTGGGAGTGGGAGTGGGAGTGGGTGGGAGTGGGAGTGGGAGTGGGTGGGAGTGGGTGGGAGTGGGAGTGGGAGTGGGAGTGGGAGTGGGAGTGGGTGGGAGTGGGAGTGGGAGTGGGAGTGGGAGTGGGAGTGGGAGTGGGAGTGGGAGTGGGTGGGAGTGGGTGGGAGTGGGAGTGGGTGGGAGTGGGAGTGGGAGTGGGTGGGAGTGGGTGGGAGTGGGAGTGGGAGTGGGAGTGGGAGTGGGAGTGGGTGGGAGTGGGAGTGGGAGTGGGTGGGAGTGGGTGGGAGTGGGAGTGGGAGTGGGTGGGAGTGGGTGGGAGTGGGTGGGAGTGGGAGTGGGTGGGAGTGGGAGTGGGAGTGGGTGGGAGTGGGTGGGAGTGGGAGTGGGAGTGGGTGGGAGTGGGTGGGAGTGGGTGGGAGTGGGAGTGGGAGTGGGAGTGGGAGAGGGAGTGGGAGTGGGAGTGGGAGTGGGAGTGGGAGTGGGTGGGAGTGGGAGTGGGTGGCAGTGGCTGGGAGTGAGAGGGGGAGTGGGAGTGGGAGTGGGAGTGGGAGTGGGAGTGGGAGTGGGTGGGAGTGGAGTGGGAGTGGGAGTGGGTGGGAGTGGGAGTGGGAGTGGGAGTGGGAGTGGGAGAGGGAGTGGGAGTGGGAGTGGGAGTGGGAGTGGGAGTGGGTGGGAGTGGGAGTGGGTGGGAGTGGGAGTGGGTGGGAGTGGGAGTGGGAGTGGGAGTGGGAGTGGGTGGGAGTGGGAGTGGGAGTGGGAGTGGGAGTGGGTGGGAGTGGGAGTGGGTGGGAGTGGGAGTGGGTGGGAGTGGGTGGGAGTGGGAGTGGGAGTGGGTGGGAGTGGGTGGGAGTGGGAGTGGGTGGGAGTGGGAGTGGGAGTGGGTGGGAGTGGGTGGGAGTGGGAGTGGGTGGGAGTGGGAGTGGGAGTGGGAGTGGGAGTGGGAGTGGGTGGGAGTGGGAGTGGGAGTGGGAGTGGGTGGGAGTGGGAGTGGGTGGGAGTGGGAGTGGGAGTGGGAGTGGGAGTGGGTGGGAGTGGGAGTGGGAGTGGGAGTGGGTGGGAGTGGGAGTGGGAGTGGGAGTGGGTGGGAGTGGGAGTGGGTGGGAGTGGGTGGGAGTGGGAGTGGGAGTGGGAGTGGGTGGGAGTGGGAGTGGGTGGGAGTGGGAGTGGGAGTGGGAGTGGGTGGGAGTGGGAGTGGGTGGGAGTGGGAGTGGGGTGGGTGGGAGTGGGAGTGGGAGTGGGAGTGGGTGGGAGTGGGTGGGAGTGGGTGGGAGTGGGAGTGGGTGGGAGTGGGAGTGGGGGTGGGTGGGAGTGGGAGTGGGTGGGAGTGGGAGTGGGTGGGAGTGGGAGTGGGGGTGGGTGGGAGTGGGAGTGGGTGGGAGTGGGAGTGGGTGGGAGTGGGAGTGGGAGTGGGAGTGGGTGGGAGTGGGTGGGAGTGGGAGTGGGAGTGGGAGTGGGAGTGGGAGTGGGAGTGGGAGTGGGAGTGGGAGTGGGAGTGGGTGGGAGTGGGAGTGGGTGGGAGTGGGAGTGGGAGTGAGTGGGAGTGGGTGGGAGTGGGAGTGGGAGTGGGTGGGAGTGGGTGGGAGTGGGAGTGGGAGTGGGTGGGAGTGGGAGTGGGAGTGGGAGTGGGAGTGGGTGGGAGTGGGTGGGAGTGGGAGTGGGTGGGAGTGGGTGGGAGTGGGAGTGGGTGGGAGTGGGAGTGGGAGTGGGAGTGGGAGTGGGTGGGAGTGGGAGTGGGAGTGGGAGTGGGAGTGGGTGGGAGTGGGAGTGGGAGTGGGAGTGGGAGTGGGAGTGGGTGGGAGTGGGAGTGGGAGTGGGAGTGGGAGTGGGAGTGGGAGTGGGAGTGGGAGTGGGTGGGAGTGGGAGTGGGAGTGGGAGTGGGAGTGGGAGTGGGAGTGGGTGGGAGTGGGAGTGGGTGGGAGTGGGAGTGGGAGTGAGTGGGAGTGGGTGGGAGTGGGAGTGGGTGGGAGTGGGAGTGGGTGGGAGTGGGTGGGAGTGGGAGTGGGAGTGGGAGTGGGAGTGGGTGGGAGTGGGAGTGGGAGTGGGAGTGGGAGTGGGTGGGAGTGGGAGTGGGAGTGGGAGTGGGAGTGGGAGTGGGTGGGAGTGGGAGTGGGAGTGGGAGTGGGAGTGGGAGTGGGTGGGAGTGGGTGGGAGTGGGTGGGAGTGGGTGGGAGTGGGTGGGAGTGGGTGGGAGTGGGTGGGAGTGGGAGTGGGAGTGGGTGGGAGTGGGTGGGAGTGGGTGGGAGTGGGTGGGAGTGGGAGTGGGAGTGGGAGTGGGAGTGGGAGTGGGTGGGAGTGGGTGGGAGTGGGTGGGAGTGGGTGGGAGTGGGAGTGGGTGGGAGTGGGAGTGGGTGGGAGTGGGTGGGAGTGGGAGTGGGTGGGAGTGGGTGGGAGTGGGAGTGGGTGGGAGTGGGAGTGGGTGGGAGTGGGTGGGAGTGGGGGTGGGTGGGAGTGGGTGGGAGTGGGAGTGGGTGGGAGTGGGTGGGAGTGGGAGTGGGTGGGAGTGGGAGTGGGTGGGAGTGGGAGTGGGTGGGAGTGGGAGTGGGGGTGGGTGGGAGTGGGAGTGGGTGGGAGTGGGTGGGAGTGGGTGGGAGTGGGAGTGGGAGTGGGTGGGAGTGGGAGTGGGTGGGAGTGGGTGGGAGTGGGAGTGGGAGTGGGTGGGAGTGGGAGTGGGAGTGGGTGGGAGTGGGAGTGGGTGGGAGTGGGTGGGAGTGGGTGGGAGTGGGAGTGGGAGTGGGAGTGGGAGTGGGAGTGGGAGTGGGTGGGAGTGGGAGTGGGAGTGGGAGTGGGAGTGGGTGGGAGTGGGAGTGGGGGTGGGAGTGGGAGTGGGAGTGGGAGTGGGAGTGGGAATGGGGGTGGGGGTGGGGGTGGGAGTGGGAGTGGGAATGGGGGTGGGGGTGGGGGTGGGAGTGGGAGTGGGAATGGGGGTGGGGGTGGGGGTGGGAGTGGGAGTGGGAACTGGAGCAGAAGCGGGAATGGGAGTGGGAGTAGGAGTGGGAGTGGGAGTGGGAGTGGGTGGGAGTGGGATAGGGAGTGGGAGTGGGTGGGAGTGGGAGTGGGAGTGGGAGTGGGAGTGGGAGTGGGAGTGGGAGTGGGAGTGGGAGTGGGTGGGAGTGGGAGTGGGAGTGGGAGAGGGAGTGGGAGTGGGAGTGGGAGTGGGTGGGAGTGGGTGGGAGTGGGAGTGGGTGGGAGTGGGTGGGAGTGGGAGTGGGAGTGGGAGTGGGAGTGGGTGGGAGTGGGAGTGGGAGTGGGAGTGGGAGTGGGTGGGAGTGGGAGTGGGAGTGGGAGTGGGAGTGGGAGTGGGTGGGAGTGGGTGGGAGTGGGAGTGGGTGGGAGTGGGAGTGGGAGTGGGAGTGGGAGTGGGAGTGGGTGGGAGTGGGTGGGAGTGGGAGTGGGTGGGAGTGGGTGGGAGTGGGAGTGGGAGTGGGAGTGGGAGTGGGAGTGGGTGGGAGTGGGAGTGGGAGTGGGTGGGAGTGGGAGTGGGGGTGGGAGTGGGAGTGGGTGGGAGTGGGAGTGGGAGTGGGAGTGGGAGTGGGAGTGGGAGTGGGAGTGGGAGTGGGAGTGGGAGTGGGAGTGGGAGTGGGAGTGCGAGTGGGAGTGGGAGTGGGAGTGGGAGTGGGAGTGGGAGTGGGAGTGGGAGTGGGAGTGGGAGTGGGAGTGGGAGTGCGAGTGGGAGTGCGAGTGGGAGTGGGTGGGAGTGGGAGTGGGAGTGGGAGTGGGAGTGGGAGTGGGAGTGGGTGCGGGTGGGCACAGGCCTGATCGGTGGCAGTGATCAGTTCCGCTGCACCACTTTACGTGAGCAGGCCGATTAAGGCCTCTGCAGCGTATTTGCCGACTCCCGTGGATAGCGGGAGTGAATGGGCCGAGGTGAGTGTGCACAGATCCCCAGGTCCAGTGATGACCGAGTAGCCTCTTTAAAGGAAGGTTTAGCAGCCTCCTTTAGTCTGCTCGCAATGGCCAGTTCCAGGCTGCACCAGAGGGGTTTGGGTGAGCAGACCAGGCTGGAGGATAAGCCAGAGGAGCAGACCAGGCTGGAGGATAAGCCAGAGGAGCAGACCAGGCTGGAGGATAAGCCAGAGGAGCAGACCAGGCTGGAGGATAAGCCAGAGGAGCAGACCAGGCTGGAGGATAAGCCAGAGGAGCAGACCAGGCTAGAGGTTAAGCCAGAGGAACAAACCAGGCTAGAGGATAAGCCAGAGGAGCAGACCAGGCTGGAGGATAAGCCAGAGGAGCAGACCAGGCTGGAGGATAAGCCAGAGGAGCAGACCAGGCTGGAGGATAAGCCAGAGGAGCAGACCAGGCTGGAGGATAAGCCAGAGGAGCAGACCAGGCTGGAGGATAAGCCAGAGGAGCAGACCAGGCTAGAGGTTAAGCCAGAGGAGCAGACCAGGCTGGAGGATAAGCCAGAGGAGCAGACGAGGCTAGAGGATAAGCCAGAGGAGCAGACCAGGCTGGAGGTTAAGCCAGAGGAGCAGACCAGGCTAGAGGATAAGCCAGAGGAGCAGACCAGGCTGGAGGATAAGCCAGAGGAGCAGACCAGGCTGGAGGATAAGCCAGAGGAGCAGACCAGGCTGGAGGATAAGCCAGAGGAGCAGACCAGGCTGGAGGTTAAGCCAGAGGAGCAGACCAGGCTAGAGGATAAGCCAGAGGAGCAGACCAGGCTGGAGGATAAGCCAGAGGAGCAGACCAGGCTGGAGGTTAAGCCAGAGGAGCACACCAGGCTAGAGGATAAGCCAGAGGAGCAGACCAGGCTGGGGGATAAGCCAGAGGAGCGGACCAGGCTGGAGGATAAGCCAGAGGAGCAGACCAGGCTGGAGGATAAGCCAGAGGAGCAGACCAGGCTAGAGGATAAGCCAGAGGAGCAGACCAGGCTGGAGGATAAGCCAGAGGAGCAGACCAGGCTGGAGGATAAGCCAGAGGAGCAGACCAGGCTGGAGGATAAGCCAGAGGAGCAGACCAGGCTAGAGGATAAGCCAGAGGAGCAGGGCAGGCTAGAGGATAAGAAAGAGGAGCAGACAAGGCTGGAGGATAAGCCAGAGGAGCAGACCAGGCTAGAGGATAAGCCAGAGGAGCAGACCAGGCTGGTGGTTAAGCCAGAGGAGCAGACCAGGCTGGAGGATAAGCCAGAGGAGCAGACCAGGCTAGAGGATAAGCCACAGGAGCAGACCAGGCTGGAGGATAAGCCAGAGGAGCAGACCAGGCTGGAGGATAAGCCAGAGGAGCAGACCAGGCTGGAGGATAAGCCAGAGGAGCAGGGCAGGCTAGAGGATAAGAAAGAGGAGCAGACCAGGCTGGAGGATAAGCCAGAGGAGCAGACCAGTCTAGAGGATAAGCCACAGGAGCAGCCCAGGCTGGAGGTTAAGCCAGAGGAGCAGACCAGGCTGGAGGATAAGCCAGAGGAGCAGGGCAGGCTAGAGGATAAGCCAGAGGAGCAGACCAGGCTGGAGGATAAGCCAGAGGAGCAGACCAGGTTGGAGGATAAGCCAGAGGAGCAGACCAGGCTAGAGGATAAGTCAGAGGAGCAGACCAGGCTGGAGGATAAGCCAGAGGAGCAGACCAGGCTGGAGGATAAGCCAGAGGAGCAGACCAGGCTAGAGGATAAGCCAGAGGAGCAGGGCAGGCTAGAGGATAAGCCAGAGGAGCAGACCAGGCTGGAGGATATGCCAGAGGAGCAGACCAGGCTAGAGGATAAGCCAGAGGAGCAGACCAGGCTGGAGGATAAGCCAGAGGAGCAGACCAGGCTGGAGGATAAGCCAGAGGAGCAGGGCAGGCTAGAGGATAAGCTAGAGGAGCAGCGCAGGCTAGAGGATAAGCCAGAGGAGCAGACCAGGCTGGAGGATAAGCCAGAGGAGCAGACCAGGCTGGAGGATAAGCCAGAGGAGCAGACCAGGCTAGAGGATAAGCCAGAGGAGCAGACCAGGCTAGAGGATAAGCCAGAGGAGCAGACCAGGCTGGAGGATAAGCCAGAGGAGCAGACCAGGCTGGAGGATAAGCCAGAGGAGCAGACCAGGCTAGAGGATAAGCCAGAGGAGCAGACCAGGCTGGAGGATAAGCCAGAGGAGCAGACCAGGCTGGAGGGTAGGGCAGTTGGGGGGCTAATGCACCCCTCGTTTTTCCAATGACTGCCTTGCTGCCCTCCTCGAGGAGGTGGCCGCACAGTGGGAGGTGCTGGTTCCCCAGGCACCTTAGGCACACCATGGAGAGGGTGGTGACTCTCGTGGATAGGCTCCTCCGGGAGACCCATCAGGGCTTCCTGGGGCTGTGCTCTAACCAGCAAGTACCTCACATCGGTATTGACCTCAGCTGGTCAGTGCCAGTGTGGGAGGTGGTCTGAGCACCAAGTTTCCCAGCTCGGTGCCCATCCACCCACAGTGAGCAGGGAGGACTGAAGCGACCTCACGTTGGCACAGCAGCTGCCTGGTGTCTCTGAGGGCTCCTCTCAGGGCACTCTGGATGAGGGAGGCAGCTCCTCCGCCCCTCCCCCAGTGACTGTACCATCCAGTGAGGCTGTGACGACTGGGGAGGTGCCAGCTGTGGAACTGGCAGCTCCCTCCCAGGCGGGACCAGCACAGGCTCCATGGGCCAGAGGACGACCACCAAGGTCACCAAGGCCAACAGGACAGCAGAGTCAGCAGCTGTCTCAGATACCAGTCCCAGCGAGGGGGCAGCACCAAGACTCAGCACCCGGAAACATAAACATAAGGCACCTTAGGCACATCACGGGTTTCTCACCGGTGCTTTTGTGTTGACCTGAGATTAGGTCCTTATAAGACCATAAGACATAGGAGCAGAAATTAGGCTATTCGGCCCATCGAGTCTGCTCTGCCATTCAATCATGGCTGATAAGTTTCTCAACCCTATTCTCCCGCCTTCTCCCCGTAACCTTTGATCCCCTTACCAATCAAGAACCTATCTATCTCGGTCTTAAATACACTCAATGACCTGGCCTCCACAGCCTTCTGTGGCAATGAGTTCCATAGATTCACCACTCTCTGGCTAAAGAAGTTTCTCCTCATCTCTGTTCTAAAAGTTCTTCCCTTTACTCTGAGGCTGTGCCCTCGGGTCCTAGTCTCTCCTACTAATGGAAACATCTTCCCTACATCCACTCTATCCAGGCCTTTCAGTATTCTGTAAGTTTCAATCAGATCCCCCCTCATCCTTCTAAACTCCATCAAGAATAGACCCAGAGTCCTCAAACGTTCCTCATATGTTAAGCCCTTTATTCCTGGGGTCGTTCTCGTGAACCTCCTCTGGACCCTCTCCAGGGCCAGAACATCCTTCCTGAGATACGGGGCACAAAATTGCTCACAATATTCTAAATGTGGTCTGACCAGAGCCTTATAAAGCCTCAGCAGCACATCCTTGCTTTTATATTCTAGTCCTCTCGAAATAAATGCCAACATTGCATTTGTCTTCCTAACTACCGACTCAACCTGCAAGTTAACCTTAAGAGAATCCTGGACTAGGACTCCCAAGTCCCTTTGCACTCCAGATTTCTGAATTCTCTCCCCATTTAGAAAATAGTCTATGCCTCTATTCTTCCTACCAAAGTGCATGACCTCACACTTCCCCACATTGTATTCCATCTGCCATTTCTTTGCCCATTCTCCTAACCTGTCCAAATTCTTCTGCAGCCTCCCTGCCTCCTCAATACTACCTGTCCCTCCACCTATCTTTGTATCATCTGCAAACTTAGCCAGGATGCCCTCAGTTCCTTCATCTAGATCATTAATGTATAAAGTGAAAAGTTGTGGTCCCAACACTGACCCCTGCGGAACTCCACTAGTCACTGGCCGCCATCCTGAGAAGGACCCCCTTATCCCCACTCTCTGCCTCCTGCCAGACAGCCAATCTTCTATCCATGCTAGTACCTTGCCTCTAACACCATGGGCTCTTATCTTACTGAGCAGCCTCCTGTGCGGCACCTTGTCAAAGGCCTTCTGGAAGTCCAAGTAGATAACATCCATTGGCTCTCCTTTGTCTAACCTACTCGTTACCTCCTCAAAGAATTCTAACAGATTTGTCAGGCGTGACCTCCCCTTGATGAAACCATGCTGACTTTGCCCGATTTTACCATGCACTTCCAAGTATTCTGAAATCTCATCCTTAATAATGGACTCTAAAATCTTACCAACAACCAAGGTCAGGCTAATTGGCCTGTAATTTCCCGTCTTTTGCCTCACTCCCTTCTTAAACAGGGGGGTTACATTAGCGATTTTCCAGTCCTCTGGGACCCTCCCTGACTCCAGTGATTCCTGAAAGATCACCACTAACGCCTCCACTATCTCTTCAGCTATCTCCTTCAGAACTCTGGGATGTAATCCATCTGGTCCAGGTGATTTATCCACCTTCAGACCTTTCAGTTTTCCTAGCACCTTCTCCTTGGTAATGGCCACCATACTCACCTCTGCCCCCCGACTCTCTTGAACTTTGGGGATGTTACTCGTGTCTTCTACAATGAAGACTGAGGCAAAGTACCTATTCAGTTCCTCCGCCATTTCTTTGTTCCCCACTACTACTTCTCCAGTGTCATTTTCCAGCGGCCCAATGTCCACTTTTGCCTCTCTCTTACCCTTTATATGTCTAAAAAAACTCTTGCAATCTTCTTTTATATTACTGGCTAGTTTACCCTCATATTTAATCTTCTACCTCCTTATTTCTTTTTTTGGTTGTCCTCTGTTGGTCTTTGTAGGCTTCCCGATCCCCTGGTTTCACACTGCTCTTCGCCGCATTGTATGCTTTCCTTATGATTTCCTTTTGATTGTTTACACTATTATTTAATATCTGTGATAACTTCTGATTCACACATTAAATGCCAGATGCGTCACCATGGCTTAGGGGGCCTCATTTCTTCTGCATGGGTATGATTGAGAAAAGTATCATGAGTGTTTCTTTGGACATTAACCTTTATTAACAAGACCCTTAGTTAGTGCTGATGACCAGGCAGATTTAGCACTCAGGTATTGAGTATGGAGCCTGCAGCCCAGGTTTGTCCTGGAGGTCCATCTGTGTTGTGCTAACTGAAGGCTCATTGGATTAAAGCCTCCCAGGTGTCCCTGCCTCCCTGGAGTATGCCCGGGTCAGCGTCTACCCCCTCAGCATTTCCCTGTGTGTGCTCATCCTCGGACTCACTGCTGGACTCATCGTGTGCAGCCGCAGACACTGCATCGACATCATCGTCCACTGTGTCGCCCCTTTCCAGCGCCAGATTGTGGAGAGCGCAGCATGCAACCACTATCACCGAGACACGGTCTGGGGGGTGCTGGAGTGCGCACCCTGAGCAGTCCAGGCATCGGAAGCACATCTTGAGAAGACCGATGGTTCTCTCCACCACAGCCCTTGTGGGGCCCTGGCTCCTATTGTACCGCTGCTCAGCTTCTGTTCTTGGATGGTGGAGAGGCGTCATGAGCCACCTTCTGAGGGGATAGCCCTTGTCACCCAGCAGCCATCCATCCAGTCAGGCTGGAGCACTGAAGAGCCCCGGCACCTGGGAGTGTCTGAGGATGTAGGCGTCGTGGGAGCTGCCTGGGTACCTTGCACAGACTTGTAGAATCAGCATCCTGTGGTCACACACTATCTGTACGTTCATGGAGTGGAAGCCCTTCCTGTTGACGAAGGCACCGGGCTCACCTGCTGGCACCTTGATGGCCACATGTGTACAGTCTATAGCACCCTGGACACGGGGGAAGCCAGCAATGGCCACGAAGCCTCTGGCTCGCTGTGTCTGACTTGCCTGGTCACAGTGGAAGTGGATGAAGGTGGATACCCATCTGAACAGAGCGTCTGTAACCTGCTTGACACAAGTGTGGACAGCTGATTGGGAGACACCACAAAGATCACCCACTGACCCCTGGAAGGAGACAGAGGCTTAGAAGTTGAGGGCAGCTGTGACCTTCAGAGCCACTGGCATGGGGTGTCCACCCACACAGTTAGCGGAGATCTCAGGGCCAACCATCTGACAGATATAGTTGGCTGTCTCCCTTGACAGTTGGAGCCTCCTTCGGCACTGCTCCTCAGACATGTTGAGGTAACTGGTTCACTGCCTGTAAACCCTGGCAGCAGGATAGTGGCGTCTTCTGCTGCCCCTTCCACCTTGGACTACCTCTCGGCCCTGCGCCTCTTGTGCCTGCGACTGTCCTCCCAAAGGTGACTCCCCTGGAGTCTGAATGTGTACTCCTGGCCACCTCCCCCTTCTAACCCTCCCTTCCTCCTCAGAGGAGCTGTCTCCAGTGGACAGGTCAGATCTCATACCCAGGCTAAGGGAAGGCTTCCTGAAACATGCAGACCCGAAAAAGATTCCTCCCTGCAGAGTGCTGACCTGGAGGTTAAGAGTCCAGAAAAAGCTACTGGAATGTTTTCTGAAATGCTGCGGATCACACAGGCAAGTTTTAAAAACTTTCTCCGATAAATAATTCACAGAGCAGATTGACCACCCCACTGAGCCCTCTTATCCCACCCGTGGATGAGGTTAATAGAAATGCCTCCTACCCGCCTGCCCATTGCACCCGTGGACTGACCCGATGTTCACACAATCGGCGTCGATTGAAGACTAAAGGGCCTTAACTGGCCTGTTAATTAATGGTGGGTGCGTGTCAGACATAATCACACGCCTGCCCAGTGAAATATCACAATGGCGCCTGGAAACGGCAGGACGCTCGCCCAACATCACCACGCATCATTTTACACATGGACGTGTGGGGCCCACAGGGGGGAACGTCAAACCAAAAATTCTGCCCCTGCAGAAAATGAGCAGGAAAGTAGGAAATTCATGTAAGCTACATTTTGAAATGGTGGGTTTGAAAAATCAATGTTAATTAGATGCAGAGTGTTTGATCTTTCATATGCATCATCCCTCCACATTTCCCAATCCTGAAAATCTCTAACAATGTTGTTGTTACACTTGCTGAGTCCATACTTCCACCTCCCAGATCTTTAAGTGTGTGTTTAAGGCAGGTGTAATAGCTCAGCATGAGCTAGGTGCAATCTGGCTTCAGGGACGAAAGATGACTGTAATTTTTTTGTAATATTTGTGAATAAGCTAGAAGGAATCCTGTTTTCCAACGTAGACACGAATGTGCACATGCGGAATTAGTTCCCCTTTCACTAACTGTCTAATCCAGATTTGTAGCAAGTACTGATTACTCCACAACAGTTCAGCCTGATTTACCATGTCTCTGCATAAAACATCTTTATCAATGTAGAAATTTAAATTCAAATATCATTTTTCATTAATGTATGTTTATCAACAATTTCAACACCTGGAAAGATTGGTCCTTTAAACTGACATCATCCTCATGAAACAATGGTTGATAGTTTTTATATCTTTACTAACAAAAGATTCAATGAAGTAAATTATTTTAAAACTCATCACATCACTTACATCGGAGGTGACAGTGACCAACATTATAAATGTCTTTGTACTTTTCTCCTCCAGGTATCTGAACATTCAAATATAATAATAAAGCTGGCAACAGGAGGAACTGTGTGAAAAGAAAAGATTTGAATTTGTATAGCATGTTTCACAACCTCAGAACATTCCAAAGCACTTTATAGCCAATGACATACTTCTGAAGTATTGCCATGTCAGGTTAACCCAACCCAGAATTAATCAATGATTAATTAATGTTTAATCCAACCCAGAATTAATCAATGATTAATTAATGTTTAATCCAACCCAGAATTAATCAATGATTATTTTCTCTGTCTGCTAAAGTATAAGCCGTCTAAATTAAATGAGTTTGAGGAGCCTCCACCAAGCTCCCATCAGACATGTCTCAACAGAGAAGTACAATCCTTAATTTGACACTAATTGCCACTAAAATTGCCAGGATAAGTAGAACAGTTCCAGAGGAAGCTGTTGTGGGGAATGGAAATGTCAGGTTGGTGTGGGTGGGTGGGAGGGAGTGGCTGTGAGCTCAGCTACCTCCATATCTGACCTCTGAGCATTTCAAAGCAAATATGTAAAAAAATAAGTCCCAGTGTCTAGCACTGACCTGAAAGAGCAGAAAATTCATCCAAGTTGAAAACAAATAAGTTTTATGTGTTAATAGATAATATTGACAGTGATAAATATTACATAAGGATTTTTGTTTCTATCTTTAATACAACTGTCAGCGATCTCCCTGAGGCTGCACTTAGCCTCAGGGGGATGTGCGCTTTATTGTGCGCATGCGTGAAAGAGCGCACTCTCGCTTTTGGGGAATCCCCCCCCACCCCCCATCCCCGCACAGGGAGCCCATAGCGCTTTCCGCTGGACGTCACGCTGGGTGGCGATTAATTGGACGGCCCACATAAAATGGCGGCAGGGCCCACTTCTCTGGCCGGGATCGGCTCCCCACCCACCGGAGATTGGGTCAGACCCACCCGCCCGTCAAGGGCAAAATTCAGCCCTAGAAATGTGAAATAAAAGCAGAAAATGCTGCAAATACTCAGCATGTCCAGCAGCATCGCTGGAGAGAAAAACTGCATTAATATTTCAGATCGATGACTTTCATCAGACCTGATTACTGTATTTTTGTTAAGGAGGAGTATTAAAGGATTTGCAATCAGGGTGCGTAAATAGAGTTAAGATACAAATCAGCCATGATCTAATTGGATAGGAAGCTTGAGGGGCTGAATAACCTCTTCCTGTTTCTATTTTCCTGTGTTCTTCATTACTCCAAGGTGAGATATTTATTGCCTGTAGATTCTCTCTCTGAGACTCCTGTACTTGTTGTGTTATCCCTCTCCCTGAATAGGACGTTTGCCACTTTGGCTGGGATGTTCCGGCCTCATCACAGGGGATGTGATGAGCCAAAAGGCCATTGATTATCGGTGGGGGCAAGGCCAAAAATTCCAGGCCAGGACTTTACACTCAACAGTTTTTCCCATTAACCAGCTGCGTTGAACTTATCATAGAACCTTAGAATGCTTAGAACACAGAAGGAGGCCATTCAGCCTGTCGTATCTGTGCTGGCCCTCTGAAGGAGCAATTCACAGCCTTTTCCCTATTGCTCTCTACATTTTTCCCTTTTCATTTAATTATCCAATTTCTACTTGAAAGCTTCGATTGAATCTGCCTCCACCCCATTCTCCAGATTCTAACTACTCGCTCTGTGAAAAGCTTTTGCTCATTTTGCCAATGTTTCTTTTGCCAATTATGATTTTGAAAACCTCTATCAAATCTCCTCCCAACCTTCTCTTCTCCAAGAAAAACAGTCCCAGCTTCTCCGATCTGTCTCCTTAACTGAAGTTCCTCATCCCTGGAACCAACCTTGTGAATCTCTTCTGTACTTTCTCGCATACCTTCACATCCTTCCTAAAGTGCAGTACCCAGAACTGGACGGAATACTTTGAGCTGAACCAGGCTTTTATAAAGGGTTAGCATAACTTCCTTGCTTTTGTATTCCATGGCCCTATTTATAAAGCCCAGGATGCCATATGCTTTATTAATTGCTCCCTCAACTGTAAAAACATCAATGATTTGTGCACATTTACCCCTTGTCCGTCTGCTCCTGCACCCACTTTAGAATTGCACTCTTTATTTCTATTGTTCTTCCTACAAAAATGAATCACTTCACATTTCTCTGCATTAAATTCTATCTTGGCCACTTGGCCACTATCCCAGCAGCCTATATATCTGCTCTTGAAGTCTATCACCTTACAGTTCACAATACTTCCAGGTTTCGTGTCCTCTGCAAACTTGGGACACATGCATTCTGTATCGAGTGAATCCACAGCAAGTGTCTCCCAAATTTGCCCTGGATTCACTGACTCATTCTTATACTTTGGTGCTGACATTGTGCCCAATGGTCAAAAATGGCAGCTTTAGGCTGTAGGTTTAAATGAGTTGTGATGTTTTCCCGGGGTAATGGAATGCCTTGGCTCACATTAAAATTCCCCTACAGCAGATTTTGTTTATGCTGTAATCTGATATCCAAAACTGTAGCCTGAAACCAGCAGGTGCTGGGTGAGGTTAGAAAATTAAGTCTGGAGATTGATTTGCATAACCAGTCAGTCTGATTGTATAACAGTTTTAATTTTACAGGATGATGCGTGAATCTACTCTTGGAAGCAACACATCTTCTTGCTCCTTAACTTTGCAGAAACTGTAACTTGTCCCAATGCAGTTGATTCAACCTCCAACGAAGGAGCTTAGTTAGTGTTTTGCTGATGGATTTACCAATACATTGGACATTGAAAACTGCCAGCGTCCAATCCTAGTGTAGCTCTGTATTGATCCTGTAATTCTTCTGCTCCAGGTGTCATTATACTGTCAACAACATTCCTGCCACCTGGAATCTTGCCCCAGTGATGAGGGTTTGGTGTTTAGTATATTCAAAGCCCTCACTCATGTTCTGCCAATTTCTCTATACCCATGATCCTGCTGCATGTGATCAAGAATGTAACGCTTCTGGTGTTTTGCTTAGCGTCAAATATTAGTAATTGTGATAAACTACAGATTTCTAAAGGTATTTACTGCGTTCTCATTTCTCTCTATCTCCACTTTGACACAGAATTGATATTTTAATTAACTTTCAACAACTTAAACTGAAGAAACGTATTGTTTAACAATTAATATGTTTCCTCTTTGTGGAAGAATTAGAAAATTAAATTAAATTAGCCTTGGTACCCCATTGCAAGTGAGGAAATGAATTGGAATGACTGATTGAAGGACTGTGATTGTTGCTGGGAAGATGGCTTCTGGAGATATTGGGTTACAACAGGGTCAGCCTTGGCTGTGATGATCCCACAGTTCAATAGTCAGCAGACACTCTCAGTCAAAATTCTGGAAAAATAAGGGAGTTCTGTGCAATACATAGCAAGTACACCGAATCCTTGTATTGAACCTATCTGAACTGCCCCTTTCCCAAATAAATATTGAGGCAACTATTAGATAACTACATGAAAAGGAAAACTTTCAAGGGCTCTGGGGAAAAGGCAGAGGAGTGGGGCTAATTCAAAGCTCATTCAAAGATCTGGCACAGGCATGATGGGCTGAATGAGCCTCCTTCTTTGCTGTTTCATTCCACATGATGCTGTAACGGAAGTCAGTGAATCCCCAGATAACAATGGTCGACTGAGATTATACCAAACATATCAAATGTATGTTGGCATTGTATAGATGAAAAATGGATCTTGAAGGCTACTCTGCTGGAGAATGCTGGCATGGTTTTTAGATGTAACCCCCACACCCTTTATGAACCTGAATGATTAACATGTTGGTGGGAATGATGAATGGAAAAGGAAAGAGTGGCAACTCCATTTTCTCAATTAAAGATGTTCCTCCCATTTAGCCAAAGCAGCCAAGATGAATGACAATCCATGGCTTTGTAGTGAGCTGTCCTTTCAGGTGAGATTTTGGGCAGGTATGATGCAACAACGGTCTCTCAAGTGGGGCTAGATTGCTGCACTTAAGTAGCTGCTGTTCCACAAATTGTTTGAATCCATAACATTTATATTTTTCCTCATCTTCATTGAGGGTTTTTTTTTTGACGAATGCAAGCTGAATATGGCTGCTCGTTGTGTTTGGTTCTTAATTGGTTGATAGCAGTTAATGATCACATAAGCCGTCTTTGTTAAAAGGACTGCTACTAGCAATTAAGCAAATGTGATACGGTGCATCATGTTACAAGGGTATTACCAGTATGCTGGAAACTATGACAGCATTTATTGTGTGAAGAATACAGTGTGCTGTAGATTGTGGGTGTAGTTGTGTAAATCTACTCCCAGCATTTTGGTGTTACCATGGCAACAGTTCATAACAAGTTATTAAAGCCACCAACAGTTACCACAAAGCTGATCACCCCACATCGAGCAGCAACTGAATATTACCTTATGGAATAAATCAAATATAAGAACACCTACTCACGCTGAAGGGAAGCTACTTAATATTTATTGTTTTAAATGTGCATTAATGCAACATTTCTTACAATGCAGAGAAATGTGCACAATGATAAAGAAAGATTAAACTTTTTTTGTTTATTCATCCACAGGATGTGGGCATCACTGGCTAGGCCAGCATTTATTGCCCATCCCAAATTGAGTCAACCACGTTGCTGTGGGTCTGAAGTCACACGTAGGCCAGACCAGGTAAGGACAGCAGATTTCCTTCCCTAAAGGACACAGTGAACCAAATGGGTTTTTATGATAATTGGTAATGGCTTTGTGATTATTATTAGTCTTTTAATTCAAAATTTGTACTGAATTCAAATTACACCATCCACTGTAGTGAGATTCAAACTTAGGATCTAAGAGTGTTACCCTGGGTCTCTGGATTACTAGCCCAGTGACAATACCATTATGCCATCATCTCCCTGCAAAATACACCATTCATCTGTTATGCCATATGTGGTTTACCAATGTACAACCCTAGGATCAACCAACACAGTCAGAGCCTATTGTCCTTGTTCTGGCTTCTCGAAATAAACTATCCAATTAGTTCCAGTCTCCTGCTCTTTTCCCCAGAGCCCTGGAAATGTTCCCTTTTTAACTCGAGATCCAATGTAATTTTAACCATTTTATTCCACATCATAAACTTACTGTTCTTCACAAAACAAAACAATGAACTTTTTTAAAAAAGATGAATAATGAATGCATATGCATTTTTAAAACCATTATATTTAATCTTAGGGCATCAGTTTTATATTCGAGTTTCAGATGGTATTTAACAAGAATGTCATAAAGAGGTCACAGCAAAGTAAATACAGAAATTTTGCATTCAAAAGAAAAACGGACATTATAATTATTAACAATTATTATTAACATTAATGGACATCATAAATATTCCACAAATGGTGTTGAAATAGCTGCAGGTGAGGTTGAAAGAGATTTCAGGAATTAGCAGATTGATGTTTAAATGTCTAAAACTGTGGAGCAGCGATGAAAGAAGAAGCAGAAAAAGCTTCCCCCTGTGGAGAAACGGTGGAGAGTAAGATGGAGGAAGGGATGCTTCGAATGTGCTGTGCTCTGGTCTGATCCAGTTCTGGTCATCAAGACACAAAGGCAACATTCAGGCCCTGACAGCAGCACAGAGGAAAACTGATCCCTCTCATCAGCAGCTGACGAGTGACGGGACAAACAGCTTTTTAAAGAAGTGACCAAACTGCATCAAAACGTCAGAGAGATGTATAAAACAGTAAATGGTACATCCTTACTTATCACATTGTGAACTAGATATTTTACAGTTGTGGAAGCAAAGATTTAAAACAAAGTCTTGCATTTACTGTAAATTGTGGCATATAAGTCGGCCTGGTGTATAAGGTGACCCAATTTTTCCAGCCCCAAAAGTCATATTTTTGCATATACTCAGTATACAGGTTTGCCCCCGCTTTCAGCCATGGCACACTATACTCATGTTAGTAGTCCACCTAGATTTTTCACCCCACAAATGCATGTTTTACTTAGCAGTATCTTATAACTGGGTGCAAAGGATCAAGCAGGCAGTTTGGCTGTGATGTGAAGATGTGTGGGAGGTTAAGACACATCCACTCTTTGGCCAGGATATTGGGGTCAGCGAGCAGGGGGTGGGGTCCGCTCTCCAACGTGTAAAATGACGTGGGATGATGTCAGGCAGAACTCCCGACGTCACCCCGCCCTCATTTCCATTTTCAGATCGGTGGGGGCACAGTCGAATCAGCTGTGCACCTGCCGACCTGTCTAAGGCCAATTGAGGCCATTTAAAAACCAACTGAAGTAGTTAATGGACCTGCCCATCCAACCTCAGACCGAGAGCCCTGGCGGGCTTCAGAAAAAGCGTCAAACTTCATCCACGGGCGGGATGGGGCTTCATGAAGGTATTTAAAAATTTAATAAAAGTTTGAATAAAAGTGATGGACATGTCCCAACTCATGGGACAGTGTCACACGAGGGGACATGTCAGGCAAATTCTATTTCTGTCCATTGACCATTTTTGAATTTGGCGCCGATCCCTCTGAGGCAGCACTTAGCCTCAGGGAGATGAGTGACTCTTTTGTGCGCATGCGTGAAAGAGCGCGCTCCCAGCTGAAGGAATCCGCCACCCCCCCCGCTCGCACAGGAAGCACATAGCACTCCCTGGTAGATGTCACGCTGGGCGGGCCTTAATTGGCCCACCCACATAAAATGGCAGCGCGCCTCGATTGGGTGTGCTGATCGGAGGCGCACCCGCTCCTGCACCTCCCCCCCGATGGGAAAATTCTCCCCTTTGTGTTGTAAACTGATGATGTTTCAAAATGACGACCACCCACACCCACATTGGCATTTCACTTTTATATTCGATGTTTAAGTCACCCCCAGCTCTTGGAAGAATTTTTCAAGGCTTCAAAGGTCGCCTTATATGCCACTATCTATGGTATGTAGCACCTTCACAACCCCAGGGCATCCCAAACACTTTACAGCAAATAAAGTGAGTGTGAAATGTAGTCACTGCTGTAATGCAGGAAACTGAGCAGCCAATTTGTGCACAGCAAGCTCCCACAAACAGTAATGTGAAAATGACAAGATAACTTGTTTTTAGTGATGTTGGTTTAGGGCTGACCACAAAGGATAACTCACCTGTCCTTCTTTAAAATAGTCCCCTGGAATCTTTTATATCCACCTGAAAGGGCAGATGCAAACTCGGTTTAACATCACTTCCAAAAGACTGCACCTCTGGCAATGTGGTGCTCCCTCAGTACTGCTTTGAAGTGTCAGCCTAGGTCTCATGTTTATGTACACATTGCAGCAGCATCTGAATATAAATTTGGTATTCAAAGATCAGGATTAATTTTTACAAGTTTTTGGCTCATCCCGAGGGAGTGAGAAATATTAGGTATAGAATACTTCTGCATTTTGAGCCCCAGTTTCAGCACCAGACATTGCTGGGTCAGGTATAATACAGATATATAAAAAGGATAAGAACTCTCGACTCTGTCCCAATATCTTATCAAAAATCATAGAGAATATCATGATTGGGGAAATTACCTGCTGTGTGTGTTAAACCTAACAAAATGTAAACAAGACATCAGGAAGTTCACTGTTGAAGCCTCATTCCCATCCAATAGCAAATTAATAACAATTAATCAGAAAATAATATTTGTAAAACTATTGAGGTCATCTTAAAGGCTGATAATAAAATACATCCAGAATGCACTGGAGCTTAAATGAAAATCAAGTTATGAATTCTTGTTCCAGGAATGTTGAGATAAGTTTAATTTGCTGACAATCTCTGTGCCTAGCACACAGTATTCTGGGACCTCACTGAGGCTGGCAGGTTGTTGGGGGGGGCGGGGGGTGATTAAGGGGAAGAGGGTAGAATTGAAGGCTGCAGCAGCCAATGAAGGGCTCCAGGGTTTCCTTGATATCCCAATCTCCCTCCAGAACTATAATATTTACAACGTACAAGCACAACTCAACAATTGGCCTTGAAAGACCAAGTTGGCAGTCTCTATTAAAAGAACGGGGCATTCAAAGTGAGATTATTAAATTTCTTCAGGAGCTGATTTGCAGCATCCATCTCTGACTGATTGTTGAATAATAGAAGCACTAGCCATGAACTTGGGCTGCATTGTGGAGCTGGACCTCATTTAAATACATCTCAGCTTTTAATGAGCCTTGGTGCAGTTTGTCCAAGGCCTGTAAATGCTGGTTGTGCTTCAGACTTACATTGTTCAGCCCTGAACGTATTTCCTGATAATATAGAGAATCACCGTTCGACGGAGTTCTGGGTCTAGAATGAAGAGCCATCAATAGAAAATTAAATGTGTAATATTTAAACAGGTGACCAACAGACATTTCTTCACACAGTGAGATGTAAGACTTTGGAATTCACTTACAGGATTAGTGATTGAGTTGAAAGCAATGTTAACATTTAAAATGAGATTGGATAGGTGGGTGATGGAAATAGGGTGAAAGCACCTAGGACAAGGTGGGTTAAGTGTTTAAGACAATTGTCCTGTGTGTCGCGTAAATGTCATCAGGGACTGATTGGGTCAAAGGACTTTCTTCAAAGCACAAAGAACAAAGAAAAGTACAGCACAGGAACAGGCCCTTCAGCCCACCAAGCCTGCGCCCATCATATTGCCCGTCAACTAAAACATTTTGCACTTCCGGGGTCTGTATCCCTCTATTCCCATTCTATTCATGTATTTGCCAAGCTGTCTCTTAAACACCACTATTGTACCTGCTTCCACCACCTCCTCTGGCAGCGAATTCCAGACACTCCCTACCCTCTGCATAAAAAACTTGCCCCGCACCTCTCCTCTATAGTTTTCTCCTCTCACCTTAAATCTATGTCCCCTAGTAATTGACTCTTCCACCCTGGGAAAAAGCTTCTGACTATCTACTCTGTCCATGCCACTCATAATTTTGTAAACTTCTATCAAGTCGCCCCTCAATCTTCGTCACTCTAGTGAGAACAATCCAAGTCTCTCCAACCTCTCCTCATAGCTAATAATCTCCAGACCAGGCAGCATCCTGGTAAACCTCCTCTGCACCCTCTCCAATGCCTCCATATCCTTCTGGTAATGTGGTGACCAGAATTGCACACAATATTCCAAGTGTGGCCTAACCAAGGTTCTATACAGCTGCAGCATGACTTCCCAGCTTTTATACTCAATACCCCTGCCAATGAAGGCAAGCATGCCATATGCCTTCTTGACTACCTTATCCACCTGCGTTGCCACTTTCAGTGACCTGTGGACCTGTACACCCAGATCCCTCTGCCCGTCAATGCAATTAAGTGTTCTGCCATTTACTGTATAATTCCTGCCTGTATTAGTCCTTCCAAAATGCATTACCTCACACTTGTCCGGATTAAGCTCCATCTGCCATTTCTCCACCCAAGTCTCCAACCGATCTATATCCCGTTGTATCCTTTGACAATCCTCTTCACCATCTGCAACTCCTCCAACCTTAGTGTCGTCTGCAAACTTACTAATTAGCCCAGTTACATTTTCCTCCAAATCATTTATGTATACTACGAAGTAAAAGTGTAAAAAGATAAAATGGGTTAAAGATTTGTACATATTTTTCAAATATTGCAAACCACAATTGCAATGAAATCTGCATCTTTAAAATCTATTTATCTGCTTTGTGATTCTCACAATCAATATGTATTTTCATAAAGATATTAATAGTAAATTCATGTTGTTTACAACATGATGATTAATACTGTGAAATCATTTGATTAAAACCCATTTGTGTGGCCAGGTTGTGAAGATTATGAATGACTTTGCAAAATAACCATGGCGAAATCGACAGAGGACAAACTCTGACAATGATCACTTGAGTTTAGAATTTATTCTTATTGTTTAGTTTTAATACTGTAGAAATACTAATTAATTCAGACAGTTCACACCATCATTGGTAAACATCTGAAGCTATTTAACAAATCCTGCAGCTACATTTTCCATTCATTGTTGTCATCGTCGTTGTTGTCTGCTGTCCCTCAATTCGCTTGTGGCATCTACCCAGGGTCGTGAGTTTTTGCCCTGGGTCATTAAGTGCCTGAACAGGCTAAATCTCCACCCACAGATCATTGGGCATTGTGGGCAGGATGTCCCACGAGGGCAGGATTTGCTTCCTTTACTTTTCTGCCTCCACTCCGCCTCGTCATTAAGACTCAAAATGTGATGCATCTTGACGGGCAGGTTGTCACCATTCTGAATGATTAGTAGTGAGCTCCTCCTCATCATCAATGCCAGTGCTCCTGGACTTCAAGGAGAGTTCCAGCGTGTCCTTGAAGTGTTTTCCTTGTCCTGCCCTGAAATGTTGCCCATCTGAGAGTTGAGAAAAGAGGACCTGGCAGGGAGATGTTTCTTGGTCATCCACACTCAGTTTCCAGTGCACGGAAGTTGATTTTGTAGGAGTTTTGATTGAAAATGGGCCCTGGTAGAAGCCTGCGTATTGCTCTGTTTAATATGGGGACCTTGGGGCACTGTCATTGTCCACACCATCGTGACAGGTTGGTGGTCAGATTTTAGTGATGGGTCAAATGATCAGGACCATCTCGCTGCAGCAACCTTCTTCCGCTTTCACAGCTGGTGAGACACAGTCTTCCTTCGCCTGTTCTCTCATTGAGGACCTTTTGGGCTGCTCTCTGCCTGGCACCTCTCCCCTGACCTTGCTGCTATGGATGGTTGAACCAGGAACAAGGAGCTGCCAACGGCAACGCTCAAGGGATTATTGGAGAGCACGTGACGTCAAGATGGTGATCCACAGAGGGATAGTATTCATCGTGTTCAGAGGGATTTGGATTCATATACCACCTTCAACATAGAAAACCATGCCAATGTGCAATGAGACACTGGACACAAGCCAAGGAAGGAGATGATAGGAGGGGTGGACAATAGTTTGGTCAAAGAGGTGGGTTTTCACTCAGCAGCTGGAGGTTCTGCCAGAAATGCTGCAGTGGGTTACAAAGATAAGAAGACCGTGAGATTTAACTATGAAGCTGAGAATTTAAAGTTTGAGGCATTGAGTGGCCAACTAGTAGGAATGGTGGCATAGTGGTTATGTCCCTGGGCTAGTAATCCAGCGACCTGGGCTAATGTTCCAGAAACATGAGTTCAAATCCCACCATGACAGCCAGGAATTTTAAATTCAGTTAGGGAAATAAATGTTGGCTTTCGAAGCAATGCCCCCTACCCTGTGAGTGTTCTAGAAAAGCAAAACATGTCAGATAAAACAAAGCTGACAGATAAGTGGAACTTCTTGAAGGATAAAAGAGTTTGGAATGAATGATATTTAATGGGAAAGTGGCCAAGGGAACATTGAAGTAGTTGAACCTGAGAATCACAGGTGTAAGGATGATGGTTTCAATGGCAGATGGGCTGAGGGAGGTTTGGAGTGGGTGGGTGATGTTCTGGAGGTGGATTAGAAGAATTGTTTGTTTCTGTTCATCTTTAATGGAATAATCAGATGAACAAAAATAACAGATGGAGAAAGTTTTTGACTCATACTGTGGAAAAGTTTCAGTCGTTTCCTGATTAGTGTCAGATATCTTTTCTGCCTTTAGTGTAAATAGATGTTTTTGTCTGTATTTTAATCCCCAAAAACTGGTGGGTTGGGGTCAGATTAGAGGTTACATTTTTTAAAGTCTCAAACTGATCCCAGCAGGACTCCAGCCCAGTGATGTCCAGGTTTAATGGGGGTGGGACACAGGACAGGGAGCCAATCCACTCCCTGGAGGTGGGATGACAAGTTAACTATGTTAATGAGGTTGGCAGCCTCTGGTTTAATAGATTTTACAGTTTTCACTGTGGGTGATCAGATTCTTAGCCCTCTCACTGGAAAAGGGGACTAGGGGACTATTCTAAAGGAGGTGCTGGAGCAGAGGGACATGGGGGTATAAGTTGGCAGAGAAGGTTGAGAAAGCATTTAATAAAACATGCAGGATCCTAGGCTCTATAAGTAGGACTATAGAGCACAAAAGCAAGGAAGTTATGATGAATCTTTATAAAACACTAGCTCTGCCTCAACTGGAGCATTGTGTCCAATTCTGTGCACCACACTTTAAAAAGGATGTGAAGGCTTGAGAGATGTTGCATAACATATTCACAAGAATTGTTCCAGGGATGATGAACTTTAGTTATGTAGACAGCTTATAAACTGGGACTGTTCTCCTTAGAGGAGAGAAGTGAGAGAAGCCAGAGAGTGGCGGAGACACATTCAATCGGGGCTTCAAAAGAGAATTGGATAATTACCTGAAGAGAAAAATATTGCAGGGCTGTGAGTAAAGATGGGGAAGTGAGACTAGCTGAACTGCTCTTGCAGAGAGACAGCATAGACACAATGGGCAGAATGGCCTCCTTCTCTGCTGTAACCATTCTATGATTCTGTGGGAAACCCAGGAGATGAGGACACCTTCAGGGAGAAGGTTCGGGCCTCTATAGCACTGTTTGTGGGCCAGGAGGAGCAGGAATATTTCCCCCTGTCCCACTCCTGAAGGTTGCCCTGTTCCTTGGGATTGGACCATGCCCACACCAGACTCCCCACCATCGAAAGTCTCCTGGTGGAGGATCGGATACCCCACTGTGGTAGAGGATCAGGCTCCCTCGGGATTGGGCACCCCACCTTCAGACACTCTGTGGACAGTGAGCAGCAGGTTGTTCTCTAAAGGTTAGAATTTAAAGGACTTATTTCCAGTCCAGTTTACATTATGTTCACTGCAACAGACTCAAAGGTTTGTTTTTTTTTATCTTCTGTGAAAAGGTTAGTTAAACCGATAGTTTACCATAAATTATAGTTATCCGAGGAAAAGTCATATTCAACTCGAAATGTTAACTTATGTTAACTTATTAAATGTTAAATGTTAACTTATTGCACCAGAGCTGCTGAGCATTCCCATTATTTCCTGTTATTAGTTTGTAAATTATGATTGTTCAGTTAATAAATTAAGACGGTTTACAGGAGACCGTATTCTATCACCTTCTATAATCTCACAGGGGAGGATTTTCCTCTTGTTGGGTGGGCACAGTGAGTGGGCCTGGGAGCAGCTGTGCCCACCACCTGCAACCAGGCCCCGACCACAACATTACCCTGGCCCAGCCAGCGTGAAACGGGCGCTGATAATGGGCTGGGCGCTGCTGGGAAGACCATGAGCGATGAAGTGCGTGAGTGCGCGCGGGTACGATCAGTGAAAGCTCCCTGAAGGCGTGGAGCTGCCTCAGGAGCTGAAGGTTTTTAGCATGAAAAAGAAAGATTTCAAAGGTAAGGAAAACCTGTCCCCACAGGTGACTCTGTCACACGAACGGGGACATGTGAAATATGAATTTTAAAGATTTTTATTCACTTTTTAGTCACTGTTGGAAACTTCACCCTGCCTGTAGATGAGGTTTTGCAAAAAATGCAAAGGCCGCCTGGCCTGTTTGTCTGCCCATCAACCTTACTGGACGGGCAGTGAAAAATTCAATTTAATTAATTGACTAAGGGGCTTAATAACCCTCTGAATTGTCAGCGGGGACACTGCTGATTCTCACACGCACCTGCTGACCGAAATATTGCCCAAGTGCACGATGACATTGGGACGCTCGCCTGATATCATCGTGCGCTATATTTCATGCTTGTGCGTGTCGGGTACACACCCAGCTGAAAATCCTGCCCATAAGATCATGTGGAGAAACAGCTGATTCCTAACATAAAGTAACAAGAGTTTTCTTTTTGAACAATCTACAACTGATTTATGTACTGGGAGCTAAAGGAACAGGGAGCGAGGGTTTGTTTATTTGAGTAATCTGAAACAATAAAATCAGGACAAATATTGAGAGCAATGAGTTTATCTTTAATGAAATTGCACTCAGGTGGCAGTTTATTTTTCATTGTTAAATTCTGCTGAAGTGATTTCTTTTAGTGGGTAAGAGCAGTAAGTTCCTGAAAGCTTCAGATTCTTCACTCTGACAGGAATTACGGCTGTACAGTCAGAAAGTTAATGATTGTCGAGTGGAATCATTAGCCAGCGAGTTCCATTGCTGCTTGATTTACAGCCATCAGTAATTAGCAGCAACATTTTAATCGAAACAAAACAAAAGTTCCATGCTCTATTAAAAATGAGTCTTGATATTTGTCCTGGTTTTATTGTTTCAGATTACTCCCATAAACAAGCCTCGCTCTCAGTACCTTTAGCTGCCTAATATACAGCGATGGGTTCAAAAAGAAAATTCTGTTTACTTTACATCCACCATAAGCAGATGTTTCCCCTCGGCAGCTTTGTGATTATCGAAGTGGTAGGATGAAGACTTGTGTAAAGCACGTTTAAATAGTCAGAGAGATGTAGTAAGTGAATAATTATAATAGGAACATGGAGCAGGAGTAGGACATTCAGCCCATCGAGCCTGTTCTGCCATTCAAACAGACCATGGCTTATCATCTACCTCAACACCACTTTCCTCTACATCACTTGTTGCCATTAGTCTCCAGAAATCTATCGATTTCAGTCTTGAACATGCCCAATGATTGAGCTTCCACAGCCCTCCTCTTCCACAACCCTTCCTCATTTCAGTCTTAAATGACCTGCCCCTTATTCTGAGACTGTGTCCCCTGGTTCTCCACTCACCAGCCAAGGGAAACCTCATCCACAGTTTTGTAAGTTTCAGTGAGATCTTTTCTATTTGTTCATGGGATGTGGTTGGCACTAGCTAGGCTGGGCCAGCATTTAATTGCGCTGGAGTTCAGAGGGCACATTGCTGTGTAGGCCAGACCAGGTGAAGGCAGCAGATTTCTTTCCCTATTGGTGAACCAGATGAGTTTTTGTGGCAATGGTTTCATGCTCTTTACCAGACTTTCACTTCAATTTTTTTTAAAAATTGGATTCAAATTCTGGGATTTTGAACCCGGGTCCCCAGAGAATTACCCTGGGCCTCTGGAAATGGGATAGGATCACATCATTCACTCACTGGTCAAACTTGTTTCTTGATTAAGGCTGAATCCAGAACTAGAATTCTGGGAATCCCATTGCAACAGCAGCTGTTCCTTTCCTAGAACTCCTGCCTCTGTCTTTTCCACAGCAATGGATAATTTTGTAATTTTACTTTATGGCTCCCCGAGCGTGATATTTAAATTCGAGTTTCCTATGTTGCCACAGCTAGATTCGGAACGAGTGGAGCTCTTTGTCTAACAACCAGTTTTCAAAATAGGCATTAGATTAGAATCTTTATGGTGTCAAACTGAGAATGTATTTTAATATTCATTTCTATGCAAGTAAGATTTAAAGCAGCGTTGCCATGGTGAACTCATGCAGCATTGTCCTTTTTTTTGTCCTTTCGGCTGCAAAAGGCCAGGAACCTTTTGGTTTTTCAGGAAGTAACATCTTAAAGTCGTATATTGGGGAAGTGGTGGCATAGTGGCATTGTCACTGGGCTAGTGTTCCAGAAACCCAGGGTATTGTTCTGGGGCCTAGGTTTGACTCCCAGCACGGTAAATGGTAGAATTTGAATTCAATAAAAGAAGTCTGGAATTAAATGTCTGATGATGATCGCAGAAGCATTGTCGATGGTTGTAAAAACCCATCTGGTTCACTAATGCCCTTTAGGGAAGGAAATCTGCTGTCCTTACCTGGTCTGGCCTACATGTGACTCCAGACCCACAGCAATGTGGTTGACTCTTAAATTCCCTCTAAACAAGGCCAATTAGGGGGCAATAAATGCTGGCCTAGCCAGTGATGCCCACATCCCAGGAATGAATAAAAAAAAACAGGAATTGTTGAGATGGGTATGCGAGTTTGTCGGGTGGGTTTTGAGGCTTCTTGTCTGATGACAGTGACCATAATGTCCCAAAAAATCCCCCAATAAAAGAAATGGCTGCTCCTTTCCATCACTGGCATTTTCCAGGGGCTTTTAGGCCCTGAAGCCAACAGAAAGTTGGGGTACCTATGACATCAGCAAGACTCCAGTATGTATGTAATCATCTCTGTCTGCCAGCTGTGCTGACAGGAGTTTGCTCTTCTCAAATGTTGGAGGCTGGGTTGTAACCCACATCTCAGCCGATATCCGAATATCGTCCTACTTTCTGCCTTTCAGCATATGTTTTTATGTATTCATGGGTGTTACTGGCAAGGCTGGCATCAATTGCCCATCTCTAATTACCCTTCAGAAGGTGATGCTGACAACTGAGTTGCCTGCTCAGCCATTCCAGAAGACAGTAGCATCAACTACAGTGTTGTGGGTCTGGAGTTGTGTGTCCAAACAGACCGGGTAAGGACAACAGATTGTCTTCTCGAAAGGCCATTAGGATGAGTTTTGACAATGATCCAGTAGTTTCACAATCACCATTACTGACACAAACTTTAATTCCAGATTTATTTAATAAATTGGATTTAGATTCCTCACTAGCCGTTGTTGGATTTGAACTCATGTCTCTGGATTTAGAGTCCAGTAACATAACCACTATGTCATCATACTCAAGCATTGAGCATTGGTTGAATCGCTAGTGAGGGAACACATGCTGTCATTCTTAAAGAGAGCAACATACTACTCTACTCTCATTGAGCCACTGCCACTCCACTGGAGATGTGACTCATCAATCCTGTTTCCAAAGGAGAACCATAGGACATCATTGATGTTTTTGAAACTTATATTTATGTATATATGCCTATACATATGTATATATATCTATATCTATGTATATATCTATAACGATGAATATATGTCTATACATATATATCCACATCTATGTATATATGTCTTTACATATGTATATATCTATATCTATGTATATATCTATATCTATGTATATATGTCTATACATATGTATATGTATCTATATCTATGTATATATGTCTATACATATGTATATGTATCTATATCTATGTATATATGTCTATACATATGTATATGTATCTATATCTATGTATTTATGTCTATACATATGTATATGTATCTATATCTATGTATGTATGTCTATACATATGTATATGTATCTATATCCAAGTATATATGTCTATACATATGTATATGTATCTATATCTATGTATATATGTCTATACATATGTATATGTATCTATATCTATGTATATATGTCTATACATATGTATATGTATCTATATCTATGTATTTATGTCTATACATATGTATATGTATCTATATCTATGAGTTCCATGAACCTTTTCAATCAGGGCTGGAAAGCCTACCACTGATAGCCTCCATTCTGCATGTCCAGCAAAACTGCCAATGTCACACACACATTCTCCTGGCTGCCCATTCAGGCAGCCACATACTCTGTGGTAAACCACAGACTGCACATAAATAGGCCAGAATAATGCACATGTTGGAATTACTGTACTCTATACTCTTAGACATTTCACAGTAGTTCCAAGGCTGGCCGTCCAATTCCAACAATAATTGCTGGAATACATTGAATCATCAGATCTAAGCTCTGCAGCCCAACCACATCCAGTCGTGAATGGTGGTGGACAATTAAACAACTCACTGCAGGATGGGGCTCCACAAATATCCCATCCTAAATGATGGAGGAGCCCAGCACATCAGTACAAAAGATAAGGCATTTTCAACAATCTTCAGCTAGAAGTGCCAAGTGGATGGTCCATCTTGGCTTCCTCCGGAGGTCCCAGCATAACGGCTGCCAGTCTTCAGCCAATTCTATTCACTCCTCGTGATATCAAGGGCTGAAGGCACTGGATACTGCAAAGGCTATGGGCCCTGACAATATTCCAGCAATAATACTGAAGACTTGTGCTCCAGAACTTGCCATGCTCCTAGCCAAGCTGTTCCAGTACAGCTACCACACTGGCATTTACCCGGCTATGTGGGAAATTGCCCAGGTACGTCCTGTACACAAAAAGCAGGACAAATCCAACCCGACCAATTACCGCGCTATCAGTCTACTCTCGATCATCAGTAAAGCTATGGAAGGCGTCATTGACAGTGCTATCAAGCAGTACCTAGTTAGCAATAACCTGCTCACTGACGCCCAGTTTGGGTTTTGTCTGGGTCACTCAGCTCCTGACCTCATTACAGCCTTGGTTCAAACATGGACAAAAGACCTGAACTCCCAAGGCAAGGTGAGGTGAGAGTGACTGCCCTTGACATCAAGGCAGCATTTAACAGACTGTGGCATCAAGGAGCCCCAGCAAAACTGGAGTCAATTGGGAGTCGGAGAAAACTCTCCACTGGTTGGAGTCATACCTAGTACAAAGGAAGATGGTTGATATTGTTGGAGGTCAATCATCTCAGCTCCAGGACATCACTGCAGGAGTTCCTCAGGATAGTGTCCTTGGCCCAACCATCTTCAGCTGCTTCATCAATGAGCTTCCTTCCATCATAAAGTCAGAGGTGGGGATGTTCGCTGATGATTGCACAATGTTCAGCACCATTCGCGACTCCTGAAGCAGTCCATGTCCAAATGCAGCAAGACCTGGACAAGATTCATGGTTGGCCTGATGAGTGGCAAGTAACATTTGCGTCATACAAGTGCCAGGCAATGATCATCTCCAACAAGAGAGAATCTAACCATCACCCCTTGACATTCCACCATCGCTGAATCCCCCACTATCAACATCCTAGGGTTACCATTGACCAGAAACTGAACTGGACTAGCCATATAAATACTATGGCTACAAGAGCAGGTCACAGGCTAGGAATCCTGTGATGTGTAACTCACCCCCTGGCTCCCTAGGGTCTGTCCACCATCTACAAGGCACAAGCCAGGAGTGTGATGGAATACTCCCCACTTGCCTGGATGAGTGCAGCTCCAACAGCACACAAGAAGCTGGACACCATCCAGGACAAAGCAGCCCACTTGACTGGCACCCCAACAACCACCTTAAGCATTCACTCTCTCCACCACAGATGCACAATGGCTATGGGGTGTACCATCCACAAGATGCGCTGCAGCAACTCACTGTGGCCTCTTCCAAACCCACAGCCTCTATCACCTAGAAAGACAAGGGCAGCAGGCACATGGGAACACCATCACCTGCAAGTTCCCTTTTAGCCACACACTATGCTGGCTTGCAAATATATCGCCGTTCCTTCACTGTCGCTGGTGCAAAATCCTGGAACTCCCTCCCTAACAGCACTGTGGGTGTACCTACACCACAAGGACTGCAGTGGGTCAAAAAGATGGCTCATCAGCGCCTTCTCTAGGGCAATTATGGATGGGCAATAAATGCTGGCCCAGCCAGTGAAGGCCACAACCCCTGAAATTAAAAAGAAACAGTTCTTCTCTGTAAGAGGAGCCTCTAAATATCTGCATCTCAGTCCTAAATATCTGCATCTCAGTCCTGCACAGCCTTGACATCTGGCCAGTCATGTTTTTGGCTTCCCTTTCCACAATCTCCTGCTCCTGTTCACTTCTACTATGCAAATTCCCTTGTACTTTCCCCTCTAGCTCAGTGTCAATCCCAAAAAAGGTGCTCATTCCAATGCTGGTGCTTGGAATGTAACAAATGATGATGTTTCTTTGGGAGGGTTGTCCCTTTCCAAGTCTTCCATTTTGAAGTGATGGGGAGAAGGAGAATAGTGAAAGAGTTGGTATGACAGGAAATGTTTGTGTAACAGTAGATCACGGGTAGCAGTAGCCTCTCAAAGGTAAACCTCTCCACTGTTTTCATGAACTTACCAGCTCTACAGCTGAACCTGGCCCAGCTAGTTTTGGGTATAGATTTGGGGCTTATCTTTACCTTGAACACTCTGGATCATGTGCATCATGCCATCTTAGGAATCAGCCATGCCATAGATCATGTCCAAACATTTCCTCCTTCATCGGACTAGAGTTTCAATCATCTGGATATCAAAACAGATTTTCCTGTGCCACTCACTGCTCTCAGATTGCCCCCTTACCTGCTGCATTATACTCACGTGCCTGTATAATATGGTTTAAGTAACTAGTTAAGACTTTAACCTGGTGCTAGGATAGGACTATTACAGATATAGTTTGACTGGGAACTTCATTGTGCAAACATTGGACAGTATGTGAGCTCAAAGCAAGTGATCGCAATAAATCTACTTGTTATACAAAAATATGAAATGCACAGTTCATCATTTATGATGATAAAGCAAATCATTTCTAGGTTACTCTTTGATATGAGCACTGATTAACATGAAAAAATTATTTATGAATATAAAAAAGTTTTCATCAACTTGTTGGTTAATGCACCAAATATAACATTAGGAATAAAATATTACCTTCAAAGTAAACAAATCTCATGTATTCGGTGCTTGGACACCTTTTCAAGAATGCTTAAATCCACTATCAAACAATCAGCTACAACTTGAACATCTCATACGCCAACATTACAATCTAGACTCAACTACCATGTATCTAGGTAATCATCAATTTCTGATTTAAAAAAAAATGAATTGTCAAGGCATTAACCACATTTGCTGCAAATATATTACACACAGTCACTGCTCTAGAGAGAAAACCAATGCTTCTAATCTTTATTCTTGCTCAAGGTTGGCTAATGTCGTACTTGTGAATCTGTACTTTTCAACTGTTCTTTCATACCAGAGGTAAAATGATTCATATCATTTCTACCAGATCTCCTGTGCCATTGCTCACAGTGAGTCATGGAATAAACCAAGTCAATGACAGGAGCTTTGATAGCCGATAACAGACAATGCAATTGTCCTTTGGATGTGGGCAATGGGACAATGTTACATTCCTAGCTGCCCTGAGTGGGGAGGTTTCTCCTTGAGTTATTACAGTCCTAATGGTGATGGTGAAGCCCCACCATTTATATCATTCATGCTGAGCCTTCGGTAGCAGCCCGTGTTGCACAAGCGACATTAACTGTTTCCCGGCAGCCTGTTACAAACTTACAACTTATTAAACATTCTCTTTGGGGATTTCAGTAAATACTTCCCCTGTATTTATCCATTTGAAAGGCTCTGTTGATTTTAGCCAAAGCTGGCTTAGATCAACTGTTTGCAGCTGCAGACATTGCAAACTATTTGGCATTGGATTTGATAATCCTCATTTGATTGAAATCATGTAAGTGGCTTGATGATAATATTGCAGGAGGGGGGTCTCCTAGTGCAGTTTAGCCTCATGTAGTGCACAGCCTGTAAAATATAGCACTGCTAACGGGAGGGCATATTGCTGACATGAGGAGTTATATACCAGTCACACATTTACTGTGCATAAATAAAAAATGAGATAAATAAGTTCTGTAACCAGCATAAAATATACTGAGCCCAGACAGTTGGTTCCTCTATTATACTGAGAATAGAATTGCTTCAAATTAAACCATGCAGTCGCAGAAGAAAATCCTAAATTATTTCAGGCTGTGATACCAAACACGAGAGAATCTGCAACTTTCATCCAGTATGAATCTGATTAACCTGTTGAAACAGTTCCTGATTTATCCAGAGTTTATTTTGATGTGTTCAATAATAATCTTATAGTTTAGGACTGGCGCAATCAAAAAGTAATCCTACACAATGTCAGGAAGGTATGTGAAACTAGAATAACTTCTCTGTTTATCGTAAGGACTGATTCTGTGAGCTGCTGTTCCTAGCACAAAGTGGCCCACAGCCTGTGTCTTTGCTTTCAATCTAATTAATAGGCTGCTAGGCTGTGAATTGCTGACTGTGTTTTCTGTGATCACCCAATCACACAATCCCCCCCATATCGTAAAACCAATGTTCCTTGCTCAAAGGAGGCTTCTGGTTTATTTATATGAATCCTTTAAATACATGAAATAACCATCTAATAACATTGCTACCATAACCATGTTAACAGTATAATTAATTGAAACCGACCTTTGGAGAATTAAGTTATAAAGTTTTTAAATGTTTTATCACTTATTTCAGATGAAAAGCATATTTCATGTAAATGTCTTTTCCACCTGAATGGTCTTTCAAGTGGTAGCTTGAAAGGGATTCTGCTGCTTATATTTCATTTAGCTTTACTTTTACTCTCTGGTTACGACATGTGACATTATCACGAGTGCAAACACCTAACGATTCAAGAACAGATGACAGATCCTTCCAGACTGTGAAGAAAGACCCTGACACATCCCAAAGTGCTTCACAACCATTGAAGTACTTTTTGAAGTGTATTCACTGTTGTAATGTAGGGAACATGGACAGCCAGTCTGCACACAGCAAGCTCCCACAAATGGCAACCTGATAATGGCGAGGTAACCTGTTTTTAGTGACGTTGATTGAAGGATAAATATTGACCAGGATGTTGAGGAGAACTCCATTGCTGTTCTTCAAAATAATAACTATGCAATCTTTTTTATCCACCTCTGATGACAAATAAGGCCTTAGTTTACCATCTCTTCTGAAAAGTGGCATTTATAAGAGTGCAGCACTCCCTCAGAGTGGGACCTGAGCTCACAACTTCCGGACTCAGAGATAAGAGTGCTCTGGCTGACTCTGATAGTTATAATTCAACACTGGCTGTATTATTTAAGCAACTAAAAATATCACACTACAAGCTGATCTATTTTTTAATTCTTTACCAAGTAACCATGGTTCTGTATCTGCCTCCCCCACAGCAGCTCTGGCTACTGATGGAGGAGTGTTGATTATTTATTTTAATTCATGCTGAATTCATTTGAATTCTAGAAACAACAGTAAATATCATTACACAGAAGGCTGATGGAGATGTGCCCATCACAGTGTGAGGCTGTGCCCACTGTTCCCAAGAGTGTTCACCAACCAAGAACATAATGGCACTTTTCATAAATGTAAATGAACAATATCAGCACCGCCTAGGAGGGCCCTGTAGATTGTTGCAATATAATTAGAGAATTAATTAAGAATTTGAAGTGACAGGAAATTAATGATACATTCATCCTGTCACTGAGTCGGGGGTTGGTGCCTGAAACTATTCTGTGCACCTGTACATTTCGGACCATCCTGGTTTCTGTCCTTTAGGGCCATTGCAAATAATATATTTTAAAAATGACTGAAATATGTTTATTTTCTTAGTTGGACTCTTAACATTTGTATTTCCTACAAATGTGACACTTCTACAATACATGTCCCACTTAGCTCTAAATATCTTGAAAAACCCTAATGTAAACTTTCTGATGAGACCTGGCTCCAATTATTTACTGTTTCAACAAGTTGCAAATGGCCAGCAGCTATAATAAAGGACGTGATAACTGGACACTGAGAAAAAAAAACATGGATTTGTAAAAGGGATTTCATGTTTACCAAGTAATGGAAAAGGGGGTTTTCAGTTGTTTTCAGTTGTGAGGAGGAGGCAAAGACACTTCAAAGGGATTTGGGGAGGCTAAGCAAGTGGGCAAAAGTTTGGCAGATGGAATACAATGTGGAGCAATATGGGGTTATGCACTTTGGCAGGAAATACAGAGACATAGGGTAGGATTTTGCCATCAGCGAGCAGGGGGTGGGGCCCACTCACCGACAGGTAAAATGACGCACGGTGATGTCGGGCGGAACACCCACGTTAGCACGCCCCATTTAAATTTTCAGGAAGGCGGGGGCGCAGCTAAATCAGCTGTGGACCCCCTGACCTGTCAATGGCCAATTGAGGCTATTGACAGTATCATTGAAACAATTAAAGGACCCGCCCGTCCAGGCTTAAGGTTAGTGGACAGGCCAGGAGCCCCTGGGGGCAAATAGAGAAAACATGAAACCTCATCCACCAGCGGGAAGAGGCTTCATGTGGGGCTTTAAACATCTTAATAAAGTTGTTATGGAAATTATGGACATGTCCCAACTCATGTGACATTGTCACATGATGAGGGGACAGGTAAGGGAATTTTTCTTTTCTATTTTTAATATTGTTGAAAGTAGAGCTGATCTCCCTGAGGCAGCACTTAGCCCCAGGGGGATGAATGTGCTCTTTTGTGCGCATGTGTGAAAGAGCACACTCTCGATTTTAGGGAACTCCCCCTCCTCCACCCTGCCCCCCCCCCCGCTGCACAGGGAGTGCATAGCGTTTCCCGCCGGACATCACGCTGGGTGGGCCTTAATTAGCCTGCCCACGTAAAATGGCACCACGCTTCCGATCGGGGGCACCGGCACGCACCCACCATTCAACTTCCTCCCCTCGACGGGGGGAAAATTCAGCCCATAGAATATTACTTAAGTGGTGAGAGACTGGGAAGTGTCGGACTTCAAAGGGACTTGGGTGTCCTTGTTCATGAGTCACTGAAAGCTAACGTGCAGATACAGCAAGCAACTAAGAAGGCAAAGGATACGTTGGAATTCATTACAAGAGGATTTGAGTATAGGAGTAAAGATGTCTTACTGCAATTACATAGAGCCTTGGTGAGACCTCACCTGGAGTATTGTGTACAGTCTTGGTCTCCTTCCCTGAGGAAAGATATATTTGCCATAGGAGGAATGCAACAAGTCTTCACCAAATTAATTCCCTGGATGGAGCGATTGTCCTATGAGGAAAGATTAAATAAACTGAGCCTTTATTCTGTGGAGTTTAGAAGAATGAGAGGTGATCTCATTCGAACATGCAAAATTCTTATAGGGTTCAACAGGGTAGATGCAGGATGGGTGTTTCACCTTTTTGTGGGAGATCTAGAACTAGGGGTCACTGTTTAAAAATAAGGGGTTGCCCATTTAAAACAGAGATGAGGTGAAATGTTTTCACCCAGAGGAACTCTCTTCCTGAAAAGGTCGTGGAAGCAGAGTCTTTGAATATTTTTAAGGCCGAGGTGGATAGATTCTTGGGTTGGGATTTTACCGATGGTGAGCAGGGGGTGGAACCCACGACGTCACCTCGCCCCATTTAAATGTTCAGGAAGGTGGGGCCGCAGCAAAGTCAGCTGTGGGCCCACCGACCTGTCAATAACCAATTGAGGTCATTGACAGGATCATCTAAACAAAGTTCCTGCCCATCCAACATTAAGGTTGTCAGACAGGCCAGGAGCGCCAGGGGGCAAATAGAGAAAACAGGAAACCTCATCCACCAGCGGGAAGAGGCTTCATGTAGGATTTTAAACATTTTAATAAAGTTTTGTTGGAAATTATGAACATGTCCCAACTCATGTGACTTTGTCACATGAGGGGACATGTTAAGGAAACTTTTTTTTCTATTTTTAATATTGTTGAAAGTAGAGCCGATCTCCCTGAGGCTGCACTTAGCCTCAGGGAGATGAGTGCGCTGTTTTGTGCGCATGCGCGAAGGAGCAAACTCTCGATTTTAGGCATTCACCCCCCCCACTCACACAGGGAGACCATAGCGCTTCCCTGTGGATATCACGCTGGGCGGGCCTTAATTGGCCTGCCCATGTAAAATGGCACTGCACCTCCAATTGGGGGCGCTAATGGGAAACGTGCCCGCACACGCCTACCCATCAACATCCCCCCCAACGGGGGGATAATTCAGCCCTTGGCAAGCAAGGGGGTATCGGGGGTAGGCGGGATGCAGATTTCAGGTTATCATCAGATCAGCCATGATCTTATTAAATGGTGGAGCAGGCTTGAGGGGCTGAATGGCCTACTCCTGCTCCTTGTTTGTATGGGGGTGCCCTAGAACCAGAGGACACAGTCTCAGAATAAGGGGCAGGTCATTTAGGACTGAGATTAGGAGGAATATCTTCACTCAGAGAGAGGGTGGTGAATCTTTGGAATTCTCTGCACCAGAGACTGTGGAAGCTCTGATGTTGAGTATATCCAAGACTGAGATCGATAGATTTCTACATATTAAAAACATCCAGGGATACGGGGATAGTGCAGGAAAATGGGGTTGAGATAGAAGATCAACTATAACCTCATTGGATGGCAGAGTGGGCTGGAAGGGCTCAAAGGGCTGAATGGCCTACTCCTGCTCCTATATCTCATGTCACCAACCTGAAACATTAACGCTGTTCCTCTCTGCACAGACACTGCCTGACCTGCTGAATATTTCAGATTTCCAGCATTCGCAGTATTTTGCTTCTCTTTTCTAATAGTTATAACCCTTGCTCTAGACAGAATTCTGCCCAATTTACTTCTACGATATGCTGCATCACTCTGAAATCTACTTCATTCAAAAAATCAATCCATTTCTTTGATTTCCATGTTAGTAAGTCCATCAGTTCCTATGTCCTGGTGCACGTTATTTAGTGAAATGTGATCCAACTGATGATGCTCTGTGTCCACTCCAGGCTCAGCTGCCAACATCACAATCCACAGGCGCTCAGAACAAAGTCATGCAAAACTGTTATTCGTTTATCAATTTACAATTATGTGAAGGAGATTGTTAGGACCTCGAAGACGCCAATAGGTGCAATCTATTACCTTTTGATACATCAGTTCCATCTATATAGCCTCTCACTATATCCTTCAGTGTCTAGAAGCCTCTATAATTACAATCTAAACAGGAAGTGCTAGAAAACTCAGCATTCTGACAGCATCTGTGGAGAGTGGAACAGAGTTAGTGCTTCAAGTCCAACATGACTCTTCAGAACATATAATTGCAGGTTGGATATTTCACAATGTTTCAATGTTGACCTGTGAGGGTATGAAGATGGTGCAGATCGAGGTTGTGGCAGAGTGGCATCCCTTTAATTCAATTATTTTATTCAATCCACAGAAACAGCCAAAGGCTTTTAATTCATTTCCCACTGTTGAGGAAATATGCATGTTCATTGATCTGCATTAGTGTGCAAAAAGTTTGTGTGTTAGTGTATCCACGTAGAGACCAGGCACCTTTAAAAGGAAATTCACATTTCCAGTGAGTGATTTAAAGAATCACACAAAAAGATTTTGAGTTTTAAAATCCTTACTTTAATAAACAAACTAAAAGCAACATTGACTAAACACTATTTTGATAGGCAACTTATTCCAAAAATCTCCATAACTTCATTTGTGAAATGTTGGTTTGGGATTCCCTCTGATCCTTGGTGAGCACTCACAACTGTCCGCTCCACAACTGGAATGTGGCGCTGGGCACTACCTTTAATAGTTAGAAGGGAGTGGGGACTGGATAATTTGGCAGCATGTTAATTAGCTTATGAGCTATGAGTTAGTTCTTGTGCATCTGAACTCCAAGAATGAATTATAAGTTAACCTGTGTGTTCCTGTTAGTGAATCATATCAGTCAGTGCACTGAGTGAATGAAACACCTTGAAGCTTTTAGCTGACAATGTGAATGGTCTAACCCAATAACAGATTTATGGAATGCAAACATCTGAATAAGATAATAGAATTAAAAAAATCTAGCTGTTATTAGCCTGCTAGATGAGCCTAGGCCAGGTAATCCCATTGATGGTAAGGTGAGTGATTGTTATTTGGTTCAAACATGGACAAAAGAGCTGAACTCCCCTGGTGAGGTGAGAGTGACTGCCCTTGACATCGAGGCAGCATTTGACCGAGTGTGGCATCAAGGAGCCCTAGAAAACTGGAGTCAAAGGGAAACAAAAACAAAAATGGCTGGAAAAACTCAGCAGGTCTGACAGCATCTGCGGAGAGGAACACAGTTAAGGTTTCGAGTCCGTATGACTCTTCATCAGAACTAAGGAAATAGAGAAATGAGGTGAAATATAAGCTGGTTTTGGGGGGGGGGGGAACAAGAAGAGCTGGATAGAGAGCCAGTGATAGGTGGAGATAACCAAAAGATGTCACAGACAAAAGGACAAAGAGGTGTTGAAGGTGGTGATATTATCTAAGGAATGTGCTAATTAAGGGTACAAAGCAGGACAAGCAAGGTACAGATAGCCCTAGTGGGGGTGGGGTGGGGGGGAAGGAATCGAAATAGGCTAAAAGGAATGGGAATTAGGGGGAAAACTCTCCACTGGTTGGTGCCATACCTAGCACAAAGGAAGATGGTTGTGGTTGTTGGAGGTCAATCATCTCAATTCCAGGACATCACTGCGGGAGTTCCTCAGGGTAGTGTCCTATGGCCCAACCATCTTCAGCTGCTTCATCAATGACCTTCCTTCCATCATAAGGTCAGAAGTGGGGATGTTCGCTGATGATTGCACAATGTTCAGCACTATCCCTGCCTCCTCAGATACTGAAGCAATCCATGTCCAAATGCAGTAAGACCTGGACAATATCCAGGCTTGGGCTGACAAGTGGCACTGGGCAGTACAAGCAACATTCATATCACACTAGTGCCAGACAATGACCATCTCCAACAAGAGAGAATCCAACCATTGCCCCTTGACATTCAATGGCATTACCATCATTGAACCCACCACTATCAACATCCTGGGGTGTTACCATTGACCAGAAACTGAACCGGACTAGCCATATAAATACTGTGGCTACAAGAGCAGGTCAGAGGCTAGGAATCCTGTGACAAGTAACTCACCTCCTGACTCCACAAAGCCTGCCCACCATCTACAAGGCGCAAGTCAGAAGTGTGATGGAATACTCCCTACTTGCCTGGATGAGTGCAGCTCCCACAACACTCAAGAAGCTCAACACTGTCCAGGACAAAACAGCCCACTCAATTGGCACCAAATCCACAAACATTCACTCCCTTCATCACTGACGCCCAGCAGCAGCAGTGTGTACCATCTACAAGGTGCATTGCAGAAATTCACCAAGGCTCCTTCGATAGCACCTTCCAAACACACGACCATTACCATCTAGAAGGGCAAGGGCAGCAGATACATGGGAACACCACCACCTGCAAGTTCCCCTCCAAGTCACTCACCATCCTGACTTGGAAATATATCACCGTTCCTTCACTGTCGCTGGGTCAAAATCCTGGAACTCCCTCCCTAACAGCACTGTGGGTGTACCTACACCACATGGACTGCAGCGGTTCAAGAAGGCAGCTCACCACCACCTTCTCAAGGGCAACTAGGGATGGGCAATAAATGCTGACCCAGCCAGCGAAGCCTACATCCTGTGAATGAATAAAAAGAACATTTACAAGATGTGGGTGTCACTGGCTGGACCAGCATTTATTGCCCATCCCTAATTACCCTTGAGAAGGTGGTGGTGAGCTGCCTACTTGAGCCGCTGCAGTCCATGTTGTGTAGGTACACCCACAGTGCTGTTAGGGAGGGAGTTCCAGGATTTGGACCCAGTGAAATAAGGAATAGAGATATAGTTCCAGGTCAGGATGGTGAGTGACTTGGAGGGGAACTTGTAGGTGATGTCTATCTCAATCTTTATATGACAGCATATCATACTTTTTATCACAGGAAGGAATAAATGCCCATTGAGGGCAAAAAAAAATTCTGGAATTGCTCCTTAAACTGCTCCTAAAAATGCTCCTGACACACTGTTCTTTAAGCCCCTCCTTATTAACACCTGATTTAAGTGGCCACTAGGAGTATCTCTACAGTGCCCTAACCAATATGGCCTCAGACCTGGTTCCAATGTCGTTTGATAAAGGGAACTCACCTCTAGAGTCCCTATTTTCCACCTTGAAAATGGGTGTATTGAGGTCCAAATTCAACTCCATTACCTGAAAGCGGAACTCAGTGTGTAACTGTGCTGTGTTTACGTGTTAGGTAATACCCCTATTGATTAAACTGGCCACTGTAGATTCCCTGTGGAAAACATTATGTACACAAAATATCTGAGTTGGAAAACTTCAGATAGATGGCAAATCAACTGAAAAAAATCTAATTTTCTCCCTGATAGAAACCGTATAAAATTTACAGATTCTGAGAACAGGTCAATGACCTGAAATATCACATTTGTCCTCTGTCCAAAGTTACTAATTCCAGAATTTTTGGTTTCCATTGTGGATTTTTGCATATTCTGGGAAGTATATGTATAGGTTCTTTTCTATAAGGAAGTATAACCACACAGGAGAGGAAAGGAACCTAAACAGCTGCCATTGTTTTTCTATTTTAATCGAACATAATCCTAGGATAAGAAAATAAACCACGTTTCAGAACAGATGACACACTTGTTGTTGAGTCAGATTCAATCACAAGCCTATATTTCCAGGAAGAACCTGTGATCTGGGGATTGCAGCTGTTTACAAGACAGCAGAGTTGAATAATTTAATAAAGCATTAAAATATTATACGCCTCGTCTAATTGCTAAATTCATCTCCTTAACTCACAGAGTACTGGATTCCTGAAACTTTGAAAATGCCTGTTTTCTCATAGTGCAGAACATATCACCTCTCATTCTGAGGCCATAATTTGAATCCCATTGGGATTTTTGACTGGTGTTGGGATTGGGCAGGGAGGGAGGGATTTTTGACCGGTGTTGGGATTGGGCAGGGAGGGAGGGATTTCTAACTGGTGTTGGGATTGGGCAGGGAGGGAGGGATTTTTGACCGGTGTTTAATACAAGGTTTCATCAAAATCTCACCGGTGAGTTTCTCACGTGACTCATTAACATGTGAAGAAAACTGTTCACGTCTGGTATGTGATGTTTAACGGGTGAACCAGGATTTTAGTTAAAGCGGCAATGCACCTCTTAAAGTGAGGTTGTATTCCCTTCTGACTTCAGGGTGAAACTGTAATGCCAGAGATGTCAAGGAAACGAGTCTCCCAGTCTTTGAAGACTGCCTGAGTTCCTAATGGCACAGCTCAGAGTGAGGAGAGAGGTTCTCTTTGCAACCAGTGGAAAAAGGATCCTGATAGACTAAGGCCAGGATTTTCACCTTGGAGAGGCTCTGTCAAGGCATTGTCCAGCTGTCAGGGAACTGTGCAGCTGTCAATGATCTGTCAGCAATTGGCAGCCTCCACATTAATTCCAGGATTGCCTGTCACAACTGTTATTTCAGCCACCGCCCCTCCCCACAACTGAAACTTCCCCCCCCCCCACTCCACCCACCCCCCCCCAACCTCCCCCCCCCCCACCCCACCCCCTCCCCCCCACCCCCTCCCCCCATCCCGACCTGTGGGTGGATATTTTTAAGGAAATCTCCCACTCAGCAAACCCGAGCCAGGGTTGAAAATCTGGGCCCTGGTCTATCAGGCATGGGGAGATGTGGCAGTATGTATCAGCTCCAGGAGCATCAGTTTCAGGATATAATGCAGGAAGCATTTTAATAATTCCTCAAAATAGCAAAGCTGAGCACAGCTCTTCATTTCTCCATCACTCTCAACAAGATCTGAGAACGGTCCCATTCTCTCCCCCACCACATTCACCAATTTCCTCCTCTCCGTGATATCATTCATCACCCAACTGAAGGGAATGCTGGACAATTATAAGCACACACTCACAGCTACCAAGCAGATACTGGCTTTAACCATGGACAGATGGGGGAGGTGATGGCTTAGTGATATGGTCACTGGACTAGTATTCCAGAGACCCAGGGTAAAGTGCTGGGGACCTGGGTCCAAATCCCACTGCGGTAGATGGTGGAATTTGAATTCAATAAAAATCTGGGATTAAAAGTCTGATGATGACCATGAACCCATTATTGATTGTTGTAAAAACCCATCTAGTTCACTAATGCCCTTGAGGGAAGGAAATCTGCTGTCCTTACCTGGTCTGGCCTACATGTGACTTCAGACCCACAGCAATGTGGGTGACTCTTAAATGCCTCTGAAATGGCCTAGAAAGCTGCTCAGTTGTATCAAACCCCTACAAAGTCTCAAAAAAGGAATGAAACCAGATGGACAACCCAACATCGACCTAGACACCAGAAACGGCAATGGCAAACCCAGCTGTGTCCCTGCAAAGTCCTCTTTACTAACATCTGGGGGCTTGTGCCTAATGTGGGAGAGCTGTCTCACAAACATAGCTATCCTCATGAAATCATAGCTTACAGATAATATCCCAGGCACCACCATCACCATCCCTGGGTATGTCCTGTCCCACCAGCAGGACACACCCAGCAGAGGTGGCTGCACAGTGGTATACAGTTAGGAGGGAGTTGCCCTGGGAGTTCTCAACATTGACTTTGGACCTCATGAAGTCTCATGGCATCAGGTCAAACATGGGCAAGGAAACCTCCTTCTGCTTACCATGTCCTGCCCTCCCTCAGCTGATGAATCAGTGCTCCTCCGTGTTGAACACCACTTGGAGGAAGCACTGAGGGTGGCAAGGGCACAGAATATACTCTGGGTGGGGGACTTCAATGTCCATCACCAAGAGTGGCTCGGTAGCACCACTACTGACCAAGCTGACTGAGTCCTAAAGGACATAGCTGCTAGACTGGGTCTGCAGCAGGTGGTGAGGGAACTAACAAGAGAGAAAAACATACTTGACCTCATCCTTGCCAACATGCCTGCCACAGATGCATCTGTCCATTACAGTATCGGTAGGAGTGACCACCACACAGTCCTCATGGAGACAAAGTACCACCTTCACATTGAGGATACCCTCCATCGTGTTGTGTGGCACTACCACTGTGCTAAATGGGATAGATTTCGAACAGATCAAGCAACTCAAGACTAAGCATCCATGAGGTGCTGTGGGCCATCAGCAGCAGCAGAATTGTACTCGAGCACAATCTGTAACCTCATGGCCTGGCATATCCCTCACTCTACCATTACCATCAAGCCAGGGGATCAACTCTGGTTCATTGAAGAGTGCAGGAGGACATGCCAGGAACAGCACCAGGCATACCTAAAAATGAGATGCAGGACTACTTGCATGCCAAACAACATAAGCAGCAAGTGACAGACAGAGCTAAATGATCCAACAATCAATGGATCAGATCTAAGCTCTGCAGTCCTACAGATCTGAGAGAAAATGTCCCTTAAGACCTTTAAACTGAAGTTTGCAATTTGTATTGTACAATTGTGAATGGTGGTGGACAATTAAATAACTCACTAGAGGAGGAGGCTCCACAAATATCCCCATCCTCAATGATGGGGGAGCCCAACACATCAGTGCAGCAGATAAGGCTGAAGTATTTCCTACAATCTTCAGCCAGAAGTGCCAAGTGGACGATCCACTTCAGCCTCCTCCGGAGGTCCCCAGCATCACAGATGCCAGTCTTTAGCCAATTCAATTCACTCCACGTGATATCAAGAAATGGCTGAAGGCAATGGATACTGCAAAGTCTATGGGCCCTGACAATATTCCAGCAATTGTACTGAAGACTTGTGCTCCAGAACCTGTCGCGCCCCTAGCCAAGCTGTTCCTGTACAGCTACAACACGGCATCTACACAGCAATGTGGAAAATTGCCCAGGTATGTTCTGCACACAAAAAGCAGGACGAATCCAACCCGACCAATTACTGCCCCATCAGTCTATTCTCCATCATCAGTAAAGTAATGGAAGGGGTCATCAACAGTGCTATCAAAAGGCATTTGCTTAGCAATAACCTGCTCACTGACGCCCAGTTTGGGTTCCACCAGGGCCACTCAGCTCCTGACCTCATTACAGCCTTGGTCCAAGCATGGACAACAGAGCTAAACTCCCGAGGTGAGGTGAGAGTGACTGCCCATGACATCAAGGCAGCATTTGACCGAGTGTGGCATCAAGGGGCCCTAGCAAAACTGGAGTCAATTGGGAATCAGGGGGAAAACTCTCCGCTGGTTGGAGTCATACCTAGCACAAAGGAAGATGGTTGTGGTTGTTGGAGGTCAGTCAGCTCAGCTCCAGGACATCACTGCAGGAGTTCCTCAGGGTAGTGTCCTCGGCCCAACCATCTTCAGCTGCTTCATCAATGACCTTCCTTTCATCATAAGGTCAGAAGTGGGGATGTTCGCTGATGATTGCACAATGTTCAGCACCATTCGCAACTCCTCAGATATTGAAGCAGCTCATGTCCAAATGCAGCAAGACCTGGACAAGATGTGGCAAGTAACATTCATGTCACACAAGTGCCAGGCAATGACCATCTCCAACAAGAGAGAATCTAACCATTGCCCCTTGACGTTCGATGGCATTACCATCACTGAACCCCCCACCATCAGCACCCTGGGGGTTACCATTGACCAGAAACTGAACAGGACTAGCCAAATAAATACTGTGGCTACAAGAGCAGGTCAGAGGTGGGAATTCTGAAACAAATAACTCACCTCTGTACTTCCCACAGCCTGTCCACCATCTACAAGGCACAAGTCAGGAGTGCAATGCAATACACTCTATTTGCCTGGATGAGTGCAGCTCCCACAACACTCAAGAAGCTTGACACCATCCAGGACAAAGTAGCCCGCTTGATTGGCACCACATCCACAAACATTCACTCCCTCCACCACTGACGCACAGTAGCAGCAGTGTGTACCATCTACAAGATGCAATACAGCAACTCACCAAGGCTCCTTAGGCAGCACCTTCCAAAACCATGACCACTACCATCTAGAAGGACAAAGGCAGCAGATCGATGGGAACACCACCACCTGGAAGTTCCTCTCCAAGTCACTCACCATCCTGACTTGGAAATATATCACCGTTACTTTACTGTCGCTGGGTCAAAAACCTGGAACTCCCTGCCTAACTGCACTGTGGGCATACCTACACCACATGGACTGCAGCGGCTCAAGAAGGTCAATTACCACCAGCTTCTCAAGGGCAGTTAGGATTGTGCAATAAATGCTGGCCTAGCCAGAGACACCAACATCTCATGAATGAATTAAAAAAGTCCAGTTGAATTCTGGAGCAACCTTGAGGGGCCAAATGGCCTACTCCTGCTCCTATTTCCTATATCACAGGCGTGAAATGTTAACTTTGTTTCTCTCCACCTGACCTGCTGAGTATTTCCAGCTTTTTCTGTTTTATTATTAATACTTCAAATCACAACGCAGGTTAACTCATTCCTCTAACTGCTATCCAAGGGATCTTGCTGTGTACAAATTGATTGCTATGTTTGTTCACAAAATAAATGCTAATGTAACTCCTATATTCAAAAAGGGACAGAGACAGAATGCAAAAACTACAGGCCACTCAACTTAACATCTGTCAGAGGGAAAATGTTAGAAACTATTATTAAAGACATTATAGCAGGGCACTTAGAAAAATTCAAGGTAATCAGGCAGAGACAACATGGTTTTGTCAAAGAGAAACCATGTTTAACCAATTGATTGGAGTTCTTTGAAGAAGTAACATATGTCGTGGATAAAGCCGAACCAGTGGATATACTATGGAAGGCATTTGATAAGTTGCCACATCAAAGGTTATTGTAAAAAACAGAAGCTCATGGTCTAGGGGTTAACATGTTGGCATAGCTAGAAGATTAAGTAGCTAACAGGAAACAGAGAGTTGACATAAATGGGTCTTTTTCTGGTTGGCAGGATGTGACGAGTGGTGTGTCACAGGGATCAGTGCTGGGACCTCAACTTTTTACAATTTATATAAATGACTTGGATGAAGGAACTAAAAGAATGGTGGCTAAATTTGCTGATGCCACATAGAGAGGTTGGAAAGTAAATTGTGAAGAGGATGTGAGGAGGTTACAAAGTGACATCAATAGGTTAAATGAGTGGGCAAAGGTCTGGCAATTGGAGTATAATGTAAGAAAATGTGAAAATGTCCATTTTGGCAGGAAAATAAGAAAGAAGCTTATTATCTAAATGGTGAGAGATTGCAGAGTTCTGAGATGCAGAGGGATCCGGGTATCCTAGTGCATGAATCACAAAATGCTAAGTCTACAGGTACAGCAGGTAATTAGGAAAGCTAATAGAATGTTATCATTTATTGTGAGGGGAATTGAATGCAAAATTAGGGAGGTTATGCTTCAGTTATACAGGGCATTGGCCAGGCCACATCAGGAGTATTGTGTACAGTACTGGTCTCCTTAAGGAACATGTAAACCTGTTGGAACTTTCAGAGAAGGTTTACTGAACTAATACTTGGGTTAATGCCGGGGTTGTCTTATGAAGAAAGGTTGGACAGGTTAGGCTTGTATCCACTGGAGTTTAGAAGAGTAAGAGGTGATTTGATTGAAATATATAAGGTCCTGAAGGGTTTTGACAGGGTGGGTGTGGAGAGGATGTTTCCTCATGTGGGAGAATCTAGTACAAGGGGTCCCTGTTTAAAAATAAGGGGCCACCCATTTAGGACAGAGGTGAGGAGAATTTTTTTTCTCTCAGAGGATCATGAGTGTTTGGAACTCTCTCCCTCAGCAGGCAGTGGAAGCAGAGCCTTTGAATATTTTTAAAGCAGAGGTGGATAGATTCTTGATGAACAAGGGGGTGAAAGGTTATAGGGGGTAGGCAGGAATGTGGGGTTAAGGTTACAATCAGATCAGCCATGAACTTATCGAATGGTGGAGCAGATTTGAAGGGCTGAATGGCCTACTGCTGCTCCTAATTCATACCTTCGCACAACAGTGACTAAGCTTCAAAAGTACTCCTTTAGTTGTAAAGCGCTTTGGTGTGCCTGAGACAAGCAGTTTCTCAGTGTGCACACGGTATCAGATCATTCTCACACACGTTACTGTAAATCCCCACTTTAAGTTGCCCTGTTTTAACTTGTTCCGCTTTAACGCCGCACAGTTTCTAGGGCTGGTATGTGCATTTTGGATGGATGTGAAATAGGGTCATGTGAGCTGATCACTGAGCGAGTGCATGAACAGGCATTCTGTCGCACCCGAAGCCACAGTGACTTTTTCTTTAAACTCTGCAGCGCTAAACATGTATTCTGACCTATAAACCGTGTGACGTTAAAACAGAGTGACTTAAAATGGGGCAAAATAAAGGGGGAACTTACTCTTTTAGAATGACCTTGTGGGCAATGAGGCAGAGAAGTTATTTTAAGCTCATTTGAAATTATCCAGCAAGTGATGGCAGGGAGACTGCCGTTGGTAAGAAAACAAGAAAATCAATCACTTAGCAATAAAATTGGAGGTTTTGAAGTGGCTGGAGGCCGGAGAATGAGTAGTTGATATTGGCAGAGTGTTTGGGCTATCCCTTCAACAGTGAGAACAATCGGAGGTAACACTGACAACATCAGACAAAGTGCACAATGTGTTACCTTTAAGGGTATGCAGGGTAAATTGGACTGGAAGCAACATCATGGAGGATATGGAAACACTCTTAGAAGTTGCATTGAAGACCAAAACTAGTTCCAGGTGCCTCTTAGTTTGATGATCATCCAAACAAAAGCTAAAAGCCTGGATGTCAAGCCACAGACTGAGCAGGGGAAGAGTTAAGAGTTGGGAAGCTTCAGTTGTCATGATTGGGTGAGGAAGGATCGAATAACTCCCCTTTCTCCTCTCCTTGTTTGAGTGCAACATATTTTCATTAAATGGATATATTTGCCAATTCCATGAGTGTTTGACCTGCTGTGACTATAAAAAACACAATCTGACAGGTTGTCTTGAGTTTTCACAAAAAGGGAGGATAGTTTTTATTGTACTTAACCCAGGCTCAGTAAAATAATAGAAACACTCTGGGCAGGATTTGCGGGTAATCAGGTGGGTGTGGTCAGTGGGCCTGGGAGCGGTTGGGAAACTGCCCACTGCCCACGATCAGCCCCTGACCACGGTTCCACGCTGGCTGGCCAATGAACACTGAGAAGCTCAGCGCTGCCGGGGAGGGGGCGGGAGGACAGCGAGTGCACAATTCTGCGCATGTGTGGGGGGAGGGTGCACCGAAATCTCCCTGAAGGCAGGAGCTGGAGAATATTAAAATCAAAAACAATGATTCTGAAACTGGGAGAAATATGTCCCCATATAGGAGTCACTCACATGAACATAAATATAATAAAAATGATGTCAAAAGGTTTTAATTATTTTTAAATTAATGTTGGAAGCCTCACCCCGCGCGTGGATGAGTTTTCCTAAGAAACCCAAAGGTGACTTGGCCAATTCGCCTGCCCACCAACTGTAAGGTCGGACCAGCAGAAAAAGGAGCTTTTAATTAATTGATTAATGGCTTTAATAGGCCTCTTAATTACTGGCAGGCACGCTCCTGACTCTCGCCATTGCCGGCTATTTTATTCCCGATCGGATTGGGCATGCGTCTGCCCTTGGGACATAAAATCCTGCCCTCTGACTTTCACACGCACATACTCACTCAAAGTTCACATACACACAAATAGATAGCAGACTAGGGAAGGATATACTAAGTAATTTAAAGTCCAGTAAAATGAAAGTGGTATAAGACGATTGAAGGTTGGTGACTTGGTTTATTTCAGGCTGAACTAGGTGGTCCTGCTGCTTTCAGTGTCGAGGTGGTTTAAAGCTGTAGACAGATGATTTATCTGTTCTGCTGGAGACAACAGTGCTGGGTTGAGTTCTTTTTAAAATCTCTGTTGGCAGTACCTGGATAGTCAAAATCAGCAGACAGGGTTCAACTTGAGGGTTGGATGGAGAGAGAGAGAGAGAGGGGGAGAGGAGGAAGGAACCTACTCAGGGTTTTGTTCCTTCATTGTCTCAGTTGATTGCCCTGTTCTGCAAAAAAAGCAGGTGCTTAAAACACACAAAGGGCTGGCTTGTCACATAACCTTCCCTCGCCAATTGCCTAATGATCCAAATAAGGTCCTGGCTGGTGCATTCGAATTACTTTGATTAGATCATGCCTGGGAATTCCTCTCTCAGTCGGGGTCCAAGTGATTATATCTAATGGTTTGTCTCTACCCAGTACCCAGGTGATTGTCTGGATATTTTGCTATTGGGATAGGAAATAGCTCCCATTCATCCTCTTTCAAGGCCATTGTTCATGATGCAGCTTTGCAGACAGGCTGTCTCCATTTTAATGGTTTTTTGGAATATAGAAAGTCCAATCATGTAAATATGCAGCCATCTTTGACTCTGAACCCAAGATACTCGAATGTGGTGGCTTCAGTCTTTCTTAAAGAAAGTCAATTAGATATTTCTAGCCAGTAAATTCAAAAATCAATTTTTGATGTAAGCATAGTATCATAGCACTCATCCCTTCATCAAAGCCTACGTGCAGGGTAGTTTGAGCGTTTTAAGAAATGTAGCTGGTGAAGTGGCTGGTGCCAATACAGAAGCAGCTGATGAATTCTTAGCATATTTGAAGCAAATCATTGAAGAAAGTGGCTAGTCTTCAATGTTAATGAGACGAGGCTTTATTGGAAGCGTATGCTACAAAGAACTTACATCTCCAAAGATGAGAAGACAGTACTGGGATTAAAGGTTGCCAAGGATTGTCTGGCTGTTCTGTTGAGTGTGAACATTGCTGAAGTCTTCACGTTTAAGCCCTTAATGATGCTCCAGTGTAAGACATCAAGGTCTTTGAGGGGTTATTCCAGGGAAAATCTGCACATCATTTGGCATTCCAGTAGGAAAGCCTGGATGATGGAGGAACTCTTTCAAGAATCACTCTCTCTGTATGCCATCCCTGCCTGGAGAGAATATTGCACTAGAGAAAATATCACATTCAAGTTATTGCTCCCTTAGATAATGCCCCAAGTCATCTGAACAACCTTAATGACTTGTCTGAAAATTGAAGGTGATTTTTCTGCCACCCAAGATGACTTCATTGCTACAGCCCATAGATCAGGGAGCAATAGAAATATTCAAGGCCTATTATCAATGGCGTACTTCACCCAGCTCAACAAGGCAACAGATGGGGAGAATGCACCATCAGTCAGGGATTTTTGATATGCCTACAATAGAGTTAAGTTACATCACGTGTTTGAATGGTGTGCAGTGGAAAGCATGGCCTGAGTGTATGTCAGCAACCACGGAGGATCTCAGGACACTGTCTCCAATGTTGAGCATGAAATCATCACCATGGTCAGGGAAGTGGCTTTGATGAAGGGATGAGACTGACATGGAGGAATTATTTGTGTCCCAAGGAGAGGAATTATCCAATGAAAACTTAATAGATACAGAGTCCACGAGAAGTGGAAGATCTCACTGAAACACCACCTCCTAGAGGTTTGTCAACAATATGACCGTCAAGATCTCTCCAACTCATGGAAGAGGCAACAGAAATCTTTGCAGAGGATGACCCAAGCAGTAATGGCATTGCCACAATGAACAGGATGATCAGTGATGGCATTAATTGCTGCGAGGAGACCTACTAAGAGAAGAAAAAGAAAACCATCAAGCTTTCTGTGGATACATTTTTCAAGACCATTGATCATCCTGGCCCTTTGTCCCATTAACTCCACTAGGACCTAGCTGTTCAATTCAAAATCAAAATCACTCCAACTTCAGTCATGAGTTTCTTTTTGTAGAATATGCTTGTGTTTGTGATCCTCCAGAAAGCATATGAGAAAGCGACCTTTCAGTATAAAAATCTGCAAAACAAAGGGCTTTTTGCAACCAGCTCCCACAGTATAACACCTCCCTCTGAGGATTAAGATCAATGAAGATCATCATCCATATCTTACAAACTCCCTCTTATTGAAGGCACACACAGATGACAAAATTTATTATCATCACTAATGTGCCAACTCAGCACTTAGCCGAGGAAGGCTAAGAGCATTTGAGGACCAGGATCTCACACCTGAGGCTAAGGTCATGGTTCACCAGGCAGCAGTGATCTCTGCACTTCTACATATGTTTCTGAGGCTTGGACAACCTGCAGCAGGTGCCTCAAAGCACCACCAGCGATGTCTTCGAAAGATCCTCCAAATCCAGAGGCAAGAAAGGTGGTTCAACAGCAAAGTCCGCTCCCAGGTCAACATTCCCAGCATCGAGATGCTAATCACTCAAAGCCACCTCCACTGAAATGCTTTTGGGATGTGCTCAAAGCATCCCTGAAGAGGTCAAACCTCCCCACTGGCTCATGTTGACTGACTAAAATGAAGAAGGTTCATTCGGGAAGGCAACAACCACACTGAAAGACTTTGTAGGGAATGTGCAGAGGTGAAGATGAGGCACTGGAGAGAGTGCACAAACCTTCAATCAACTCATCTAACTGACCCCCCAAGCAACAGCTGTCCTGCATGTGGCAGAGTCTGCAAACCATGCATTGGATTTATCAGCCGCTCCAGAATCCATCGAGCCAGAGTGGAAACAAAGCATCCTGACTGTTACCTAATATGAAGTTATACAGTATTACTTTTATATTTAGTGAGTTATTTCATTTTGCAAGTTATTCCAGTTAGGAATGCACAGCACTGCACATGTACAATTCAGTATTTCAGCTTGTACATTAGGTTTTCAAGGCAAGGAATCTCCAAAAGAACCTAACTCCGGTTTTAACATTGAATCCGACGGGAATCTCTGGTTCACCTAAAGCTGCTTCAGTTTGAAGAAATATAACCAGAACTTCATGTGAGGAATTACTGTGCAGATAATCTCTAAACAAAGGGTTGATCCTTGAGTTCTTCAACTCCAAAACTTAGCTAAGGCATCTTTACACTCCGATATTACCAGAAGGTTCATGGAGACGAATCTTGCAGAACTGGAACTGAACGAGATCTCAAAGTTGTTAATAGTGAACTGATAAAAAGACTAATAAGCAGAAAAACTTTGGAACATTTGGGGTTAGAACTTTGATGTCCAGATTATGAAGCAGCAAAATGAAGTGAAGAACCAGATCTTTGTCAAACTAATTGACATCGGTCAATCATAGATCTGACACTTAGTAAACTATTTGATTGGTACTTTGGAAAGGATTCATTAATTAATTCTCTCAATCCACCTGCTAAGGACTGATAAGGTACAGAGCACTCCACTTTACCACATCCCTCCCCCTTTACTTGCAAGTACAATTGACAAGCTTCACAACATCCCAATTATTTACATGAATAACTATTTACAAGTCAAGTCTCTCAGGAGGCTTCCTCGGTCATGTCGAGCGTCGTAGCTCAAAAACCTTGGCTGTTTTTTCCGAGACCCCTGCTCAGGGGTCAACTGTCCACCAGGCTATTCGGTGGAAGTGGGCAAATTTGTGTCTTCAACGCTCTCGGGTCCAACAGGCCCCACCGGCACATCCAAATCATGCGGTGCAGACTCAAACACAAGTGATGACAGCATTCCTTCTTGTGGGACTGTCTCTCTTCCCTGGAGATGATGCTTGTGTTGTCTAATTATCCGCTGTTTACCGATACAATATAGGAGAGAGGTCCTGTCACGCCACTCATTTTGCCTAATAGCCAGTTGGGTCCATCTCCAAAGTTCTTCGCGAGAACTGTGTCTCCCACCGTGAAATTTCTTTCATGATTATGGCCATCATGTCTAGCCTACTGGGCCTTTTGGCTTCTCTCCATCCTCCCCCCTGAATTCAGCCTGATAAGAGTTAGACGGGTGAGGAGACGTCTCTTCATTAGTAATTCAGCGAGGGCAATACCGGTGGTCGTGTGCAGCATCGTCCTGTATGTGAACAGGAACCGTGACAATCTGGTGCTGATGGAATCCCCGTCCAGCTTTTTCATCCCGGACTAAACGTTTGGACCACCCGCTCAGCCAAACCATTCGAGGCGGGGTGGGAAGGTGAGGTTTTGATAAGAGTTATTCTGTTGAGGGTTGTAAACCTGTGGAACTCCCGGCTGGTAACTGTGGTCCCGTTGTCAGACACGAGCACCTCTGGCAACCTGTGCACTGCAAAACTCTGTCGCAAATGGCCTTTGGTGGCAGTAGGCATGGGTGACTGGACTTCGTAGACATCCATCCACTTGAAGGGGGCGTCTATTAGTAAAAGGGACATCGTGCCCAAGAAGGGCCCCATGTAGTCAATGTAGAGGCTCACCCATGGCCACCCCGGCCATTCCCAGGGGTGCAATGGAGCTAAGTGGGGGAGGGGGGGTAGCTTTTATACCTGCTGGCATTGAAGACAATCTGTGACTAGAGTTTCAATGTCCATGTCCATCCCTGGCCACCACAAGTAGCTGTGCATGAGCATCTTCATCCTGCTAATGCCAGGGGGAGCGTCAAGTAATTCAGCCAGTAATGACCTTCACCCTCTTGGGGCCACGATAACACTTTCTCCCCAGGGCAATGCTGTCCTGACAAGTGAGCTTCATGTGATCAGACTTTGGCTCGCCTGAACATCCATTGAAGACCTGCTCCCGGACGTGAGATAAAAGTGGATCTTGACCTGTCCACTCACGGATTTGTTTGGTCTGGACAGAGGAGGATCCAAAAAATTTAAAACTAAGACAAGTTCCTGGGGAATTGGAACCTTCACGTTGTTAAATGGCAAAGGGAAGACAGCTCGGCACATCAGCATGTGTGATCTGGCTTCCCGAATGGTGAATAAAAGTGTATCCGTAAGCAGCCAATGTCAGTGCCCACCTCTGGATGTGAGCAGATGCGATTGGCGGTATCGCCATATCCTCTCCAAATAATCCCAGCAGAGGCTTGTGGTCGGATATAATGTGAAAATGGTGACCGTGGAGGTATTGATGGAATTTCCAAACACCAAACATAACAGACAAGCCTCCTTCTCAGTTTGAGAATATCGTCGCTCTGCAGCACTGAGTGGGCGAGATGTATCACCAATGGGTCATTTGGAACCACCCACCATCCGATGTGAAAGTACAGCCCCTACTCCATAAGGGGATGTATCGCAAGTTAAAATCAATTCCTTCTTTGGGTCAAAGTGGACCAGTAGGGCTGATGATCTTAACAATTGCTTTACCTTCAGAAATGCTTCCTCATGTGGAGCTTGACAAATCCATTTATCGTTTCGCTTAAGCAACGCGTATGACAGAACCAGGATGCTTGATAGATTTGGAAGAAATGGGCCATAGTAGTTTATCATGACTAAGAAGAGGCCTTTAGTTCTGTGGTGTTCTTTGGTGAATAGCCTTGACCTTTTCTTCCATGGGATGCAGGCCCTGCTCATCGATTGTATAGCCCAAGTAAACTACCTCTTTGGCTTGGAAAATACATTTCTCTTATTTCAAGTGCACTCCCGCTTGTGAAAAGTGTTTCAGCACCTCCTCCAAATTAGCTGAGTGTTCTTCGTCACTTTGTCCAGTGATTAAGACATCATCCAGATAAACAACCACATGGGTCAGTCCCTGAAGCAGAATGTCCATGGTAGGCTAGAAAATAGCTCACGCTGATGAGACGCCAAAGGGTAGTCGAGTATATTGATACAATCCTCGATGTGTATTGATGGTCACGAGTTCCCCAGAACCTTCTTCCAACTCTATCTGCTGGTAGGTGTGGCTCATGTCGAGTTTGGAATATGTGATGCCCCCTGCCAATTTCGAATATAATTTGTCAGTCCTCGGTATCAGGTGTCTATCAAGTTTGGCCTCTCTGTTTACAGTTAACTTATAGTCACCACATAAGCAAACGCTTTGGTCTGGCTTCAGTAAGGGTACTATGGGTGTCACCCACTTGGAAAATTGCACCGGTTATAAGATACTGAACTTTTCCAGCCTGTTTATCTCAGTCTCGACCTTGTCCTGTAGAGAATAGGGGACTGGTCTGGCTCTGATAAATCTGGGGGTTGCATTAGGGTCCACGTGGATCTTGGCTGTAGCCCACGAATCCTTCCTAGCTCGTCACTGAAAATGGAAGTGTAATTTTGTAACAATTCCTGTAAGTTTCTTGTTCTGATTTGAAACATTTTGGCCTGTTGCAATTTAAACTTTTTGAGCCAGTTGCGACCAATTAAAGTGGGGTCCAGCCCAGCTCCCAACAAAAGGGGTAAATTTGCAGACTGATCCCCAAACTGCACCAGGACTCAATATACCCCTTTCATTCTTTTTTCTTCGCCTGTATATGTTTTTAATTTAGTTTCTGATTCTTCCAAATTTAAAAGGATGGACTCCTTTATTCAAGTATCTGAACATATGGTTCTCCTGTGACAGACATTGATGCCCCAGTATGGACCTCCATCTTAATGGGTTGTTCATTGACTCTAATAACTACCTGGCTTGGCTCTGTTCTGCCCACTTTCAGGTTGTATAATGAATAGGTGTCAGATTCTGCTTCCTCTGGTTCTTCAATGTGACAGATTTTGCGATTTCTACCTTTGTTTTTAAAATGCTGTCTTGCCCAATCTTTACAGAGCTGCATTGTGACCATTGTGGGGGCAGAAAAAGCATTCGATATTTCTGAATTCTCAATCACCTGCAGGCTGCCTGGATACATTTCTCTCATTAATGTCTTGGGTTTTCAGTGTAGTACTGTTGTTCTTCAATGGTCTGTATGTAGGGGCGTTTCCCGCCTTTCTGCGGAGTCTGACATTTTTGTGCCTTTTGTTACTGGTCTTTCCCTCCCTACAAGATGGACCACACCTTTTTGTGTATCTTTTATTGCCTCCAAGTCTCTAACAGTCTCTCCATGGCTGCTGCCAATTCTAATGCCTTACTGAAGTCTAGATTAGTTTCAGATAGCAATCGCTTTTGAATAGCATCGTCCTCGATTCCACATATCAAACAATCTCTCAACATGTCAATAATTAAAGTTCCAAACTCACAATATTCCATTAATCCCTTTAAAGCAGCTATACAGCCAGCGATTGTCTCTCCTGGAAGCCTATTCCTCCAACTGCATAGTATCTGAGGGCTTTGGCTTCAGGTGGTTTGTTACAATGTTTATTAACTCATCGAAAGTCTTCGTATCTGGGGTGCTAGGTGACGTGAGGCTGCAGATCAGCCTGTACATTTTGGTCCCGCATGCGGACAAAAGAATCAGCCTCGTCTTGTCCTCTCCCGCAATGTTGTTAGCGGTAAAGGAGAACGCTAAGCTTTTGATGTAATGAGGCCAGTCATTGGAAACAGGGTCGAATGCTTCAAGATACCCAAACAGTGGCAGACCTGATGACTAAGGAGACTGTACTTTCAAACAGCTTCAAGGTAGTGGTGAAGTAACGTGTCTGGCTCACCGTGGCTTTCTTGATTGCTGTCAATTGATCCGGTTTATCCTCATCGCCAGTTTTATATTTTTAGTTATTGAACGCTAGCTGCACCCTTGATATCTGCACATTAGTTGGTGCTTGAAACAATACAGGCAGAGAGACCGATTGACTGAACAAACACTGATGGATTATTGGAGCTAAGAACAGAGCACTAACACCATGTGTGCTTCTTCAATCACCTCCAGCTCTAGACTTCCAGTTACCCAAGAAGCCCTGCTATATAGCGATTGGTCAATACAGTCACATCTTCTTAAAGGTGCAGAGCACTGCACTTTACCACAGAAGCAGATCTGAAAGAAACAGAGATATTGGTTAGAGTTTAAATAGCCAAATTAGCTGTTTTTCTTTATTTTATTTGTTCATGGCATGGGGCCATCGCTAACTAGGCCAGCATTTGTTGCCCATCCTTAATTGCCTTTGTTCAGGGGGCATTTAAAAGTCACATGGAGGCCAGAAAGGAAAGCAGGTGAAGGAGGGGAACGCGATGCAGCTCTCACTCATTCTGTGTTACCGAGGAGGGATTTCACTCCCAATATTTTGTCCCAACCTCCATAATAATTCTTTGCTTCATGTCAGGTGTATATGTTCCTTGTTATGTGTGATCTCATGGTAGAGATTGTACCTTGTGTTCTCATGGACGCTGTCTGTTTCTGATGAGAGGATCTCCATTTTTGCGTAATATTGAAAATGTCATCTAGCCCTGTAGTATCCATTCATGATACTGTTACCAAATGCCAATAGAACACCCTCACTCTTCACCTGCACTTGTCAATTGTATCCTTGCCAGCACAAGAAAGATGGTTCTTTCCACAATTACACTGAACAAGATTTACTTAGACAGCTAATTGTTCATGAATATTTTAACGCTGTTATAAAACGCTTGTTGGAACCCTTATTCCAAGTAATAGCATATCAATATACCTGGCCCACATTCCTGTTCTCCTGGGGCTTAATCTCCCAGCCTTCTCTCTACTGTGTTTGTGCTGACCCCTGAAGTCTGGAATATGAATTACTTGCAATCAAAACTTTAACCAATGCATCTTGCCTCAAGTCACATTAGATTTTTAATGCTTTTCATCAAATAATTAGCCTTGAAATCCTACAAAGAAAATTTTTTGCAGTTACTAAGGAACATCAGTTGAATTTCAACAAAGCCTTCCTAAAATATTGGGGTTAATTTTAACTTAATCCCACCATCATAGTGAGATCAGATTGGCAGCTGTTGTCATCCCACCCAGTCTTACTTTCCAATGGAGATCAGGTAGGGTATATAAAACACCTGATGGATCTGACCCCATCTGTTTTCCACCAGGAAGATTAAGATTTATTTACCCCCAAGCTGTATGTTAATAGGATACAACAGATGCACAGTGAAATATATTGGTCATATGTGGGTACAAGAAGTCAAATTATGTTGCACACACATCACTAATCATATGTTACACTAGAACATTACTGTAGGTGTAACTTCAAATAAAGTCAGTGGGGTCAACTGCTTATTCCCATTTCATTACAAGACATGACTTGCCAGATTTTTGGTCCCAAACATTTTGGCCATGTAGTTTAAGGCTCTGTGAGCATGTTTAGTCACTGTGCCTTTCCTCACTGGTCTTCCTGCTCTGGCAGTGGAAGGTAAGTGATTTCTTGCTCATTTGTTGCTCAACCTTTCCGGGAGGTTAGATAGAGTATTCGACGTGTGAAGACAACATTCAGCTGGCTCTCACTTTCCCAACGTCCTCTGTTTTGCTATCACAATGGAAATCATCGCTGTCCTCAATGATAATGGGCATTTCTGGGGGAGATGTGAAGCATTTGTGTTTTTTCACATGAAGTTGTAATGTTCTGACCAGCGCAGCTGGATTATTGTGAGCTGTGATCTGAGTAAGATCAAAGGTCATATTGCTGCTGATTAATCAGCTAAGTAATGAGCTCTTATTAGGCAAATTAAAATGTCATTGAGAAGTGATGCTGCTTCTGATCAAAGATATGGCATTCCTGTGTGGGAAGTGTTTGAATAGATTGTATAAGAAAATATGCCTTAAATGGGCTTAACACACAATCACCTCTTAGTGTCTACAGGCATTGTTTAGGGACTCAGGAATGTACAGGAGTAGAAAAAGGTATTGAGGATCAATCAGTCCCAGTGTGTAGGAAATGTTATATCCTATAATGCCTCGCACACCCCTCAATTACATTTTTTGTGATGTGCTTATCAAATTCTTTCAATTTTGTTGATATAATCCATTCCCGGTGCCTCCTTTGACAGTCCATTCTGTACATCCACTCCCGTCATTTATGTGCATTTTAATGAACAGCAGCCCCAGGACTTTTCTCCAAGGCACCACACCAGTTACCTCCCTCAGTGCTGGCTCCAGCTGTATGTACAATCACCCATTTCACCTTCTACAATGGTCAATGTGTAATCCACTTCCACAGCACTTCATCCCCATCAATCTTATAAATCAGTCTCCCCTGTGGCACTACATCAAAAACTTTGTTGAAATCTAAGGGAAAAATACAGGTTCCCTATTTCTACAACATTTAATGGCCTCCAAAATACTTTTATAAGATTTATCTGGCATTATCAGCTTCCCAGAAATCAATGCTTGCTCCTTCATTTGTAAAGGGGCCATTCAGCCCCCTCAAGCCTATTCCAGCATTCAGTTGGGTCAAAGCTGCCCTGCCTGGTGCCCATTGCCTATTGGATCGCTGACTCCCCGCGATCCTGAATTGGATGGAGCGATTCTGGAAAAGTGAGTGAGTGAGTTAGGTCAATGCTAATTTGTGCCTCAAATTTATTGTATTAGACTTTGCTCCTAATATTTAAAGAAACAATTCAAAATGTCCAACACAAATACATTCCACTGGAAAACAAAAACTCAAAGAGAAGGACCCATCGAGGCTCACTCAGGAAGTTAAGGATAGCATTAAGTTAAAAGCAGAGGCTTACAATGTTACAAAAAACAGCAGCAAGTCTGAGGATTGGGATTGTTTTAGAAACCAGCAGAGGGCCAGCAAAAAGTTGATAAAAAGGGAAAAAATAGAATTCGAGAGTAAACTAACCAGGAATATAAAAACAGATTCTAAAAGTTTTATAAATATTACACAAGGGAGAGAGTAGCTAAAGGAAACATTGGCTCCTTATAAACAGAAACAAGAGAAATATCCTGGGGAATGAGGAAATGGCAGAGGCATTGAACAACTATTTTGTGTCTGTCTTCACAGCAGAAGATACAGGGTCCACACAGAAATAGACAATAACCCAGGGGCCTAAAGGGGTGAGGAAATTAAGATCAGCAGAGAAAAAGTTTTGGTGAAACTTGAGGGACTAAAACCTGACAAATCCCCAGGACCTGATGACATATACCCTAGGGTTTTAAAAGAGAAAGCTGCAGAGATAGTGGATGCGCTGGCTTGGATTTTCCAAAATTCCCTTAAATTTGGGAATGGTCCCATTAGATTAGAAGTTGGCAAACGTTACACAACTTTTCAAGAACGAAGGGAAAGAGAACACAGTGAACTACAGACCAGTTAGCCTAACATCAGTTGTTGGGAAAATGCTGGAAACTATATTTGAGGAAGTCTTAACAGTGCACTTAGAAAATATAGGATGATTAAAACAAGTCAACATGGTTTTACTAAAGAGAAATCCTGTTTGACAAATTTATTAGAGTTTCTTGAGGATGTAACCAATAGGGTAGATAAAGGGAAACCAGTAGATGTAGTATACCTGGATTTCCAAAAATCATTTGATAAGGTGCTGCACAAAATATTAACAGGAAAGATAGGGGCTCATGGAGTTGGGGGTAATTTTTTAGCATGGATAGAGAATTGGTTAATGGATAGAAAGGAGAGAGTTGGCATAAACAGGGCTTTTTCGAGCTGGCAGGCAGTGAATAGTGGAGTGCCACAAGGATCAGCTACTTACAATCCATATTAATGACTTAGATGAAGAGACAGAGAGTAATGTATCTAAGTTTGCTGATTATACCAAGCTAGGTGGGAAGGTAAGCTGTGGGGGGGACACAGAGAGTTTGCAAAGAGATATAGACAGGTTAAGTGAATGGACATCAAGGTGGCAGACAAAGTATAATGTAGGGAAATGTGGAGTTATTCACTTTGGTCGGAAGAATAGAAAAGCAGCATTTTTTTAAGAGGTGTGAATCTCAAAAGTATTGATGTTCAAAGAGACTTTGGTGTGCTCGTAGAAGGAATGCAGAAAGTTAGCATGCAGATACAGCAAGCAATCAGGAAGACAATTCACATGTTGTCCTTTATAGTAAGGGGATTAGAGTACAAGAATAAAGAAGTCTTGTTATAGCTGTATAGGGTTTTGGTGAGACCACATCTGGAATACTGTGAGCAGTTTTGGTCTCAAAATTTAAGAAAGGATATACTTGCATTGGAGATGGTACAGCAAAGGCTTCCTAGATTGGTCCCTGAGATGAGGGGGTTCTCCTATGATGAAAGTGAATTGGACTTATATTCTCTGGAGTTTAGAAGAATGAAAAGCGATCTCATTGAAACCTACAAAATTCTGAGGGGGCTCTGATAGGTTAGAATCTGAGGGATTGTTTCAGCTGTTCGGGGAATCTAAAACACGGGGGCATAGTCTCGGGATAAGGGGCCAATCACTTCAGGCTGAGTTGAGGAGGAATTTCTTCACTCAAGGGATTGTGAATCTTTGGAACTCTCTACCCCAGAGGGTTGTGGATGCTCCATCATTAAACACATTAGGCTGGGATAGACAGATTTTTGGTTTCTCAAGGAATTAAAGGATACAGGGTGTGGGCAGGAAAGTAGAGTTGAAGCACAAGGTCAGCCATAATTATACTGAATGGCAGAATAGGCTCGACAAGCCATGTGGTCTACTCCTGCTCCTACATCTTGTATTCCTTGATGTCCTTATGTAGCAAAATCTATTGATCTATTGGCTTGGAAGGGAACTTCCAGGTGGTGGGGGAATTCAGCGATGGTAATACCATTGAATGTCAAGGGGTGATGATTAGATTTTCTTTTGTTGGAGATGGTCATTGCCTGGCACATTGTGGCACAACTGTTACAAACTTGGATATTGTCCAGGCCTTGCTGCATTTGGACTCTCCAAGTCACTCACCATCCTGACTTGAAACTGTATCACCGTTCCTTCACCATCGCTGGGTCAAAACCTTGGAATCCCCTTCCTAACAGCACTGTGGGTATATCTATGCCACATGGACTGCAGCAGTTCAAGAGTCAGCTCACCACCATCTTCTCAAGGGCAACTAGGGATGGGCAATAAATGCTGGCCCAGCCAGTGACACCCACACCCGTGAAATAATGAACAAAGAAAAGCCCCAGTATCATTTTAGTTAATCCTCCAGTACACCCTCCAGTTATATTAGCCATTGTTATTATTCCAAAATAACTTCAGGATGCAAAATGTGCAGTATAGCTTGACAGAAGTTGCCAAAATCAACTATAAACAGGCAACATAAAATCATTGCAGTGGGGGAGTAGTTTAAAACCTCTTCAACTACACATCATTTGGAGTTGAACGAATGCAAAGCTATTCTGAAACATCACTTTTATGTTTTCCAACCATTACTTGCACTGCCTCACTTGCTCTTAAAGGTAAAAATGAACTGGGGTTTGAATCCCAGTGAACATAATGCTTTTCAATGACTACAGTGTGTTGCAGTATAAATGGAGCTGCCAATATTGTGTTACTTCAACCAGACACCAGCTTCATACTGGCAACACTATTATAACAGCGCCCTTAAAGAAATTTCCAGTGAGGTTCATTACTAAATTAGGCTCAACAGCATACATTATTGAACATGCACAATTTAACTGGCCCAAAACACTTCCATTTCGTAGCATTTGCAACTGACCTGTTTCTGACATTGTCGTTTATCAAGGCTGGCACTGCAGCAGCCTAGAAGCATAAAGCTGATTAAATTGGCAGTTCGCTGCTGGCAGTAATATATTTCACTTCAAGCTGATTTCTTCTTCTGTAAGATTTTGTAGAATTTGGCTGCTGATTCTTCATAACAGGCATTCTTTTGTGCTTTGTTTTGGGATTGAATCACCATCTGCACTCACTTTCTGGCTGAATTTTGCATTCACACTGGTAGAAGCCTCTGCAGGGTTTAAGATAGTTTTCTTCTCTATTTGAAGTTCTGTTTTAGCACAGAGCCAGTACCTGCTGTGACCCTTGAACAATGAAAACAAAACTGCTGCAGTGGTTTATCATCAATAACAGCTATCAGGAAAGTAACTACCCCATACCTGACTAAAAGGAAAAGAAATCAGACAAAAATTACTAATAATTTGGGAAAACTCAACTCAAGGAACCTAACAATAAATCTAAAAGAGGAAAGTGAAAAGGTCAGTGCCAAGTGATAATCCCAATTATTTTCATTATGCAGCAGTGAGACTTTTGGTAGAAGTCATTAAAAATGTGCATTCTATGTGTGCAGTAAAGTGCTAAAGAAAAAATTATTATAAAATCCATTTCTTATGTTGAAGCATTTCTGGTTAGCTCCATCAATAGCTCCTAAGGAAATTCTCTACTAAGTAGTCGTTTGGTAGAACAGAAGCTGAGTATTGCTGACACATTGAAGCTTTTCATCTTACACTCATCAGGATACATCACAAGAATACTGATGTCAGGTGAAAAGAACAAACATTTGTACTGCATGTGAAGAGAGTGCTGATTGGTTGACAAGTGGACTCTGATTGGAAGAGACATTGCCATGGAGAATGCACCAGTGAAGGTGACTGACAGTTAACTGCTAAGCATTGTTTGAAATTTAAACCAGGCAGCTTGACCCTGACTGGTTGTTTTCCTCGTATATTGGTATTCTTGTGAAGTGTCCTGATGAGTGCAAGACAAAAAGCTTTGACATGTCTCTCTTTACAGCAATAGTCCCTACTAAGAGTGCAACTGAACACGATAGACCAAGATAAGCTGAGCTTCTGTCTCCAGGCTGATCCTTAACTGATCTAAATCCAGGAAAATGCTGGCACACTACAGTTGGCCTGTACCTGTCAACTTGGGTGAATGAATAAAATCCATATTGCCACTCCCACTCATCAGCCCCAAGACCGCCTTACATCTACTGGCATCTTATGCATCCCTCTCACCCTTTACCCCACCATGTCCTCTGCCATGCTCTGGAGTTTTCTTCCTTAACCCCTTCAGCTCTTGCACCTCCTTTAAATGCCAGATCTTTAAACACATTTCTAGTAGTCCCTACCCCACACCACCCCCCCTCCCCCCAGTATTTCCTGCTTTGTCTCACAGTCCATTTTTCTGTTATCTCATTATGTCTCTCTGAAGCATCTCGGAACATTTTCTTTCTTACACTCAGTATAGAAATGGAAGTAGCAGTTGTAGATTCAGCCAGATTGATTTCCAGGGACGTTGAAACAGATCACCGAGCCTCTGTCTTTGCCAAAATGTGATCACATGTGGCTCAATTTCACTGGTTTCTCCTCTCCTTGCAGCTGTTGCCATGTTCCTGCCTGGGGAACAATTGAACAGATGGTATGAAAGATAGATGGGGAGTAAATTGACAGAATCTGGAATTCAGTGAGCCCAATGATTTTCTGTGAAGGGAGGTAAAATACAGAATGAAGAAATGGGAGAAGTAACGTTACAGCTATGACTTGCTTTGATTGAGTCATTTCTGGTCACTATCTTGAATGAACACGAGCAGCTTCTTTGTGTTTGTTAGGGAGAGTTCCGGTTATTTGCTAACTGAGGTCACAAATCCCAAAGCCAGGGCCCAGATCTTCAGTTCCCAGGGGGAACGTACGCTGGATATGCTGGGGGATGCCCCTGGAAGTC